>NC_056746.1:6581654-6881654 GCF_019279795.1 Protopterus annectens
ACAGGCAAGATGGTCACAGCCCTCTGCTTTATACTGTGAGCCCTGGTACTGGCCCTGCAACAGTCTCTCATCATGGTTGCTTATGAGGAGTCCAGCCATTACCCTGGATTGCAGGATGCCCAAGGGCTGCGCCCTAAACCGCAAACCCTCACTTATGCCAGCCATGGTTCCTGCACATGTTGAACTATAACAGATGCTGGCTGTGTTCCCACCTGTGTGGTTTAAGTAAGGCCATATTCCCACCCTTTGCCATCATTGGTCAATTTTGAAAACATTGAGCACAGCTTAGCAGTGCGCAAACCTGCTAAGCCAAGTTGAGCACTGCTTAAAGGGGTAGATGTTGAGCTGTGCTTAGTGGTGCGCAAATCCAGTTACCTAAGCTGGCTGCTGCTTAGCATTCACATTTAAGCAATGCTTACACCAACCAGTCATTGCTGAGCAGTGCTTACCATTGCTCACTTTTCATTTAAAAATGTCAAGTTATGACTTCATTAATCACTACTGACATATTAGTAAGTGTATATGATTTACTTTACATGATGTCCTTCTATGTGCTTTCATTACATTACCATGGGGTGTGACTATACTGTATGGGACACTTGTGTGTACATGGGTGATTTCACATGTTATATGCACTCACACTTACATTTTAGACCAGCTACACTACCCTGGTTGACAGAAATAAATTACTACATAATTTAAAATAACAATAATAATCTTAACACTGCTTTTCCATGTAAAAATAAAGTGCCTGTTTTGGTACTCAAACCGTGAATGCCTGCATGCAAAGCCAGGACTCTAACGACTACAGTATCTCAGCGTGACAATCTCAGCTGTATAATTTTATTTATCTCCTATGGGATGTTTCAGCAATGCTAAATAGAGGACCATAACGCGCTCACCCGCTCAGCTACGCTTAAACATACCTTACAATGGAATAAAAAAAAATAATAAACCTACTTTATTTTCATGTATCTGTACTCCTCTTCAGTCACAGTAAGGGAAATTGTAAAGGGACACATAGAGACACATTTTAGTTGATGGCTATGGCCATATGGCACTTTTACAATGCAGGGGGTGTGTGACAGAACCTGTCACACACCCCCTGCGTTGTTTCATGTTCTCCTATCTATTTCAGTGTCCACAGACACTGAAATACTCAATTTTATTTCATTTCAGTGTCCGTGGACATTGAAATGCTTTTCAAAAGTGCCGTACATCACTTTCTGAGTGCAGGGGCTGTGTTAAATGTGCATGCACTACCTAGACATACTCCCTGCACTCAGTACTCTTCGTGTCCGTTTAGCCTTAGCAGCAGCTCTCCTTCATGAATATGCAAGGTGTGCTGCTGTTAATGCTAATGCTAAATGGACATGGTTCACTCCATGCAGGAATAGCACTATTCCTGCACAGAGTTTATTGAATCCTGGGGATCCACTATTTAAGAATAATTAAATGAATAAATCATTAGAGTTAATATAATAAGTCATCAAACACTAAGTGTAGCTAGCATTCATTAAGGCATTCTGTCTTAAAATTATTTCCTAAAATATTTAATTTTTTGTAATATTTTGCAGTCTCATTAAATGTTTTGTCATCTGCAGATCACTAACTAGGTCTAGGTGTGCTCTACCTGTTTGCTTGGAGTTGAATGCTTGTCTGTGTTTTCAAGTGTGAGTAAGAAAAAAAACAGACTCCAAAAACATGCTTGCCCCAAGTTTGTGCAACCTTGGAGACAGTCTATTTATAGTGTGGGAGTACTGGGCGGAGCTACCATGTCAGGGGTGGGAAAACCACCTGTTTTAAACTCTTTACTTTCACTTGAGCAGTTTGTGTTCAAGCTAATGAAGGACATCCATGTTACGTTCTTTTATTATAACTTTATATGGCCTCTGATACAGACTGTACATCATTTTGTTGTCCCATCATCACTTTTGACAAATCTATAAATAAATGCATCTTTTTTTTTTTTTGCTATGCTCCACAATAAGGGGGACACTCCTCACACTCCCAAACATAAATATATCTACTCTGAGGTTGCACAACAGTGGAGAAAAATAAATTCTCCTCCCTTTCAGGGAATCAGTGAATCATTTTCACTGAAATGGCATTCACAGAAATGTCCTTTGGCAAACTGACAAGCTCCTGCTTCTTCCTTTCTATCCTGGTATTCCACCAGCTTTTCTTACTTGCTCTGACACTTTACTTGCTTCTTCCTTGACTATTACAAAAGGTTTCCATGGAGACTGAGCACTTGATGACTATAGTTTTATAGATATTGAAATGATTAAAAAAGATATTCCCTCAGCAATATCCTGTTAATGTAAATTGTCTTATAGTAATTTCTGTACAAGGCATTTTAAAATTTATGATTCTAGTTTTAACTGTATCTCTCATGCTGACATTCTGGGTAGGGCAGAAAAAAAATATTTACATAAAAGTAAGTTGAAGGTATAAGCAACTGTTAAAGCCATCCCTTGACACATAAGCTTTATATATGGCATGAACATTCTTGTCTACATCTGAATCTATAGCAGCTGCCCTTATCTATTTTTTAATTCATATTGCCAATGAGAAGTGTATTTGTCAGAAATCATTTTACTCAAAAAACAAGCATATCATGTGAACATTCTCCTTCGCTTTAATAAAGGCAGTCCCGTGAGACTTTAATATCGGCAGCACACAACATTGATATTTAAAGGACACAGTTACATTTTTAATTAAAACGTCAAATAAATTAAACACAAAATAAAACTGCACAAATTAAATCTATTTTTCATTTATGCTTTCCAGCAAAATCAAAGCCTGGAAACCTAGCTGAAAGAGCGGTATTTGTTTGTAATTACAATCTATAATATGGGACCTTATATAAATGTGACCTTCCCTTAACATCACTGAAATCTCAGGAGCTTTAGTGTACTATTCTGAAGGGAAAATATTACACTGGTTTATGCTGGTAACCTGCCTAAGGACTTATTATTGATTTTTTTTTTTAGAATAGCTGAGTTGATTAAACAATTGACAAAGACCAACAGTTTGTAATTAAAGTTTCTCTCAAATCCTTGCTGTTTTAAGCCAAGTCTTCTGTGTGTGCTGTTTTAATGCAGTTTATATCTACAATTCATCATGAGTACACACCTACAATCTTACTTAAAAAAAAAAGAAAAGAAAAAGAAACACATAGGACTACTTTTTAAAAATGAGGTGTAACTACATAAATTTCACTACTAGAAACATACTTGACTTCAAAAATCATTGATGAGTTGCAAGCTGAAATAACAGTAATAACAGTATAGTGTATCTTTTTATTTTATTTTTTTTTCTAAGTTGTGAAAGTAACCATAAGGAAACTGGGGTTAAGTGAAATAGTAGGTGGTCACTGGTTATAAATTATAATTCAAGGGCTTTGTCAGTGGCATCAGGATTACTCACACATATTTAATAATTATTTTATAAGTTGTATGTTTTAGTTCCTTTTTTCTTTTCTTTTCTTTTCTTTTCTGTGGCTTCCAAGAAACACAACTGGCTCAGGGCAGCACTCAGACAGAGGGGGCAAAGCACTGACCTTACAACTGTACTAGTAATGCATTTGCTTTGGATGTTATTTTTATCAGTTGTGTTAGAAGTTGTAATGATACAAGCAAAGGTTATTGATGGTGCATTTGATACCCTGCCGAAATATATAAAGATGGGAACCCAATCAAGAAATTCAGTATCTAAATGTATAATGCAGTAGCAAATTAATGAAACTGCAAAGATGTGGATATTTAAATTGTGAGCAACAGGGTTGTCAATTATTAAGTTTATTTCTTATTTACCAGGAAAGTTCAACTTGGAACAAAGCCAATTTCCAGCAGAGGCCCAGGGGAGAAATGCTCCAGATGCATGTCTTTGTAACATGGGAGGAAACTGGAGTACCCAGAGAAAACCCACATGAATGCAGGGAGGAAATGCAGACTCCGCACAGAAGGCACTCCAGCTGAGAATCGAATTGGAGAACCTCTTGCTGTGAGGTGACAACGCTACCGCTGCACCACTGTGCCATCCAAGTATCCAAGTTTATAGAGAGTCATGAATTTACCTAAGGGCCGGCCTTAAGTAAACTGGCGCTGTAGGTGAAAAGGCTCCATGGCACCCCCTCCCCCAACCAACCTTAACCCATTCTGGCCTACTCACATTATCCATATTACTTTTTTTGTTCCGTTTTATCATAGTTGGTATTATACTTCAGTTTTTTTCCCTGCAGTTATTCATTCATTCACTCTACATGTTCTGTCTAGGCAAGATTACAATCTGACAGCAAAATTAAGGCATAAATGCACACAATCATATTTCAAGCTGCTGTTGTCCTAATTATATACAGCATGCCTCCTCACCCCCTTCCTCCAAAAGGCAGCCACCTTCTGTACACCCCTGTGATGTCAGACTGGCACAAAACTGAAAAGACAAACAGTACAATGCTCCTATGTAAGCTATAGTGACCCTCTCTGCACCTCTTTGAAGTTTTTGAGAAAAGTTATAGAAATAATGACCATACTGTCCCCAGTCTAAAACAAGATACAGTGACCTCTGAGGTTTTGGAAGAGTGTTAAAGATATAATGGTATTGTCACCAGCCCCTACACAAATACAGAGAACTTCTGTATACCCCTATGAGCTGGGATGGATTTAGACTAGGTGGGGTTCATGTCAGGGGCAAAGCCTATGTCAAAATTCACTGATACAGCTTTGGTGTATGTGAGCCTCCAGTCCCCAGAAGTTCTGAAGGTCTGGGTATTCTAGCCCTTATTTTTTGAGGGATGATTGTTAAACTGAGCAAGTGACAATGGGGTCAGTTACTTTCATCCAGACAATCCCCTCCAAGCAGTCATAGCTACTTCCATTTACAATTAAGACATACGATTGTGATAAAAGAGAATCATGACCATCTATTTCACCTTTATTCCAAACAGTTGCTACACATTAAAATATTGCGCTTTGCTTCACATAATCACATTAGTCCTTCAAAAGTAAAATAATAAGCCAACAACAACAGGCAACTATACATTTCCCTCCAAAGAATGCAGCCACAGCAACTATGCCTTATCTGTCTGTTCATATCAGGGGGCCAGTAAAGTCTTACTTTTCATAATTGCACACTAGTCCTACTAAGCTGGAAAGTGATTGATTGTTTAAACTGAGCAAGTAAGAGGAAATTTCATCCAGCCGACCCCAACCCTTACCCAGCAATTAAAGCCATAAAATCTGATGGCATACCTCTCAATTGTCCCTGATTTTGACTCAAATATTAGCTCTGTCACTCTTAAAGCCTCCTAAAATTGTGACTTTTGGTGTTGAATTACACATAATAAATAATGACAATAATTAGAGTTGAACTTCTTTTACTTATGTATATTAATTCACATTGTTTTATTCTGTCAATGTATTAAGTTAATAGTGCTAATATTTTAAAAGTGTCCCAGATTATTTCTGAACTTGTCCCCAGTTCTGTTGAGATTTGTCTCTGATTCTTTGAGAGCTATGTCTGATGGCTTTGTAATATTTCAACTCCACAATCCAAACAAGTTAGCACTCATTAAAGTATGCCAATCCAAGTTGCTCCATGTAAGTCACAAAGCCAGAGAAATATTGCCCAAAATATCTGGTTGATCACTACCAGCATCCTGTAAAAAAATAGCAGCACTTATCTCACCTCAACTCTCCACAAGAATCAGAAAGCCAGAAATACTGCCAAAACATCTGGCTGGTCACTGCCTGCAATATTGTAAAAATACTTATCTCATCAACATGCCACTCCTCTCATCTCAACTGTCCACACAAAGCCAAAAATATTATCAAAAAGTATCTGATTGATCATTGACAATTATATTTTAAAATAAAAGAAACACTAACTCTCAGTGCCATTCCTCGAAATATGTCCATAATACTGTAGAATGCCCCCAATTATATTTCAAGTACTGTGGTGAATACTAGAATTTTCTTGGGGGGGAGTGCAGTCTAGAAAGTAGACCAGTGGGGGAGGGGAGGTAGAACAGTAGGAGTGTGGGGGGGGGGGCTATCGAAATATCACCTTAAGATGCTCTGACAGCATGTGTGAAAAGACAGCACTGCACATTCAGTTGTACATCACCTCATGAAAACAGGAGCCACAACTTGTATTCCATCTACCATGCCTCACCCAAGTACACATTAGTCTTGTAAAATCAGAATTACTACAGCAAACAGTAAGGCTGGGCATTTTGTCTACAGACTACCCACATCGCCATACCTACCCACATTATCTGATTTGATCCTGCTATTTAAAAAAAAAACAAAAGATGCAATGGTTATGTGAATGCATTTTCACATAAATGGTATTCACAGCTTATGTTTTATCTTGTTTAACACAAATACACATTGGTTCTGCAAAACCAGAATTAGAATAACAAATAGCAGGTGAAATCATTTCATCCAAAAACAGCTGGCCTTCCCTTCATACCCAATGCCTAACTTCAGTATCTGGTATGATCTTGCAAGGAAAAAAAAATTACATTAAAGTATTTTTTGTTTTGCAGAAACAGTAATCACAGCTTGTAATCCAGTTTGCGTCACCTAAATACACATTAGTCCTGCAGACTTAGAATTACAACAGCAAACAGCAGGGCCAGTCATTTCATCCACAGAGAGCCCCCATACCCACTGCCCACCGTAACATCTGGTTTGACCCTGTAAGAATGAAAACAAAAGTTATTTTAATGCATTTCTTGCCTCATACAAACACTAATCACAGCTTCTATTCTACCTTGCTTTATCTAAGTAAACATTATTCTTGTAAAGCTGGGATTGCAACAGCAAACAGCAAGGCCATTACTTTTGACCATGCATCTCCATCCCCATCCTCATTGCCTATCCACAGTATCTCAATGAGATTGTGGTGTTAAAAATACAGTAATGTATTTTTTCACATAATAGTAACAGTTTGTATTCCAACTTGATTCACCCAAATACACATTAATCATACAAAGCAAGACATACCACAACACACACCAGGACCAGTCATTTTATCCACCCCCATATGCATTGTCCACTCACAGCATCTAGTTTGACCCTGCCAAGATAAAAAATGTGAAGAAATTGTTACTTTAATGTATTTTTGTCTCATACAAATAGTAGCCACTACTTCTGTTCCACTTGCTTCATCCAAGTGCACATTAGTCCTGCAAAGTCAGAATTACAACAGCATGTAGCAAAGCCAGCCCCATCTCCACTGCCTTTCCACAGTATCTGGTTTAACTTTGCCATGCAAAAAAAAAAAAAATAAGAAAAAAATAGTTACTTTAATATATTACTCACATAAATAGTAGTCACAGCCAGAACTACCACAGCAAGCAGCAGAGTAGAAAAAATATCATATTAAGGTATTTTTGTTTCACAGAAACGCTAATCATAGATTGTATTCCAGTTTGCCTCACCCAGATACACAGTATCTGGTTTACCCTTGTTGTGTCTTTCGGCTTTTCCCAGTTAGGGGTCGCCACAGCGGAACTCTGGTCTGCTAATGATTGGCAGTTGATTTTTACGTGCCGAGTTGCCAGCTCTGATGCACAACCTTCAACGAACGTATGCCCATTCACACATGTCTCCACGCAGAAGACCCTCTAGCTGAGAATCGAACCGGACAGTGTCTTACTGTGAGGCAACAACGTTACCGCAGCACCACCACCACCGTGGATCTAGTATCTGGTTTACCATACCAGGATGAAAAAAACAAACAAAAAAATAACAGTTACATTAATGTATATATATATATATATATATATATATATATATATATATATATATATATATATATATTTTATATATATATATATATATATATATATATATATATATATATATATATTTAGAAATAGTAGTCACAGCTTGTTTCCTGCTTATTTCAACTAGATATGCATTACTGTTTGCTACCTTAGTCTATAAATGCAAGATTGTTATAGCAGGGTGACTAGTATCATCTACAGACAATCCCAGTACCCACTAATACCAGTAGTATCTGGTTTGACCCTGTCAGGATTAATAATAAAATAATAACGTGACTGCAATCCAGAGATGTGAAACGCCTGCCAAAGGAAGAAAAAAAACCCCAGCTATTTCAGTAAGCCTCTGACCCCCCCAGTACTGTGCCTTTTTTCTACAGCCTTATTTTGACAATATGGTATGCCGATGTTTAGTTTTGAATCAGTATGAAAACTAAAACTCGATATTGTCACCATAATGCCAAGAGATAAGATGCCAGGCTACTGAAACAGTTAAGGTGGTTAAAGCTCCTCTAGCTCTCTGGTGAATCTGCCATTAAATGCTTGCACATTAACAACACTGATGTGTGAGATTCAAACACTTATTTAATGTAATATTGAAGTTCAAGTTAATTGAGGCAATGGCTGTATGTAGTTTCCTGCCCAAGACTGATAAAACCCCCTCACATTCTCAGCAGCTGCTGGCTGGATTGAATCGACTATCGAATAGCCCTGCTGGGGTTGCAGAGCATTTAATGTACTTGGAACTCCTTATGTTTTTCTTGACTCTGCTTGTAATGCTCCTCCAAGAAAGTTTCTTCACAGGTTCTTCTTCTCAATCTACTTTCTCAGTCACAATGGGAGAAGCAGTTGAGGAGTACTCAGAATCTTGCAATGAGCAGATCACCTGACTGACTGACTCCTCCAATTGTACTCCCATGACCTTGCAATCTTTAAAAATGTGAGTTACATTATTAGTGGAGCTGAGCATCACCCTCTGGATCATCCAATGATGCTTGGATCATTTTTTTCTTCTTTTGAGGTCTATTATTTATTTATTTTAAGGCAAAGAAACACAGATTTAAAAATAATTAAATAAATAAATAAATACATACATACATACATACATACATACATACATACATGCATATACATAACAGGGAAAGATTGCCCCTATAGGAATTGATACTCCAGACAATCACCTGGTTCACCTATGCGTAAGACTGGTCCTGACTATGACTGGGTCTCTGATCGTAACCATGTTATTATGTGTTTGAGACACAGGTGCCAAGAAATTCACGTGGAAGAGTGAAGCTTCAGAGTTGAATCTAGGGGTCTATGTTAAAAGATGTAAGAGTTCAGGAGGCATGTACAGCTGAGCTACTTAACTATAAGGTGCAACTACATTTCCGAACTAATGTTTTTGAAAAAAGAAATGCAAAAGATTTTCTTATTCACTATTAAAGATTATATCTATCTGTGCATTCTGCTTGAATGACAAAGAAATAAATTAATAGTTCTAACCAAGTAGCACCTTTTGAAGTTCACCATATTTTAAGCAGACCCCAGAAAATTAATGAGAGGGTCCTTCTATTTGCATGTCAGAACATTATTTAAGTCTTTAAATTCGTGCTCTCTTTAGTACAGTCTCTGTTGTTGAAAAATCAATGTGTGTGTGTGTGTGTGTGTGTGTGTGTGTGTGTGTGTGTGTGTGTGTGTGTGTGTGTGTGTGTGTGTGTGTGTGTGTGTGTGTGTTCCTGTGTGTTTTGGGGGTTGCTGGTTGCCATGACTGTTTCACCAAAGGGAATCTACTAAGTTAGGACTGAGGTAAAGATTAATACATAGAAACATACAAATGAATCAAAAACATTGCTATAAAATACATTGAAATATTAATTATAAACATAACTAAGTGAAGCAATTAATTTATATGGATATGTTACTTGTATTCACTTTCTAGTAGCTTACAAGATACTTATTTACTGCTGCGTGCACTAAATGTCAGGTACCCTGTCTCTCACTAGCCTGATCTAATCTAATTACTTAGCCTTCCCACCATCTGCCACTTCTGAACTGTATAGCCTTACAAGATCCCTAACTCTAACCCTAGAACTTTGATGCAGTCCCTAACCATAACCATAACACTCCCTCCTATTCCTTAATTTGAAAGCCCCCCAGTTGCTCATTAAACCTAAAACCCCACTTCACCTCCATAAATCTCGATCACTCTCTAAACTTAAAACCCCTCACCCACTTCCCTAAACCTAAATTCCCCATCCTCATCATTGCCTGAAACCCTAACCTACACTCCCACTTCTCCACTCCCTCCCTGCAGCTTCTAAGTTTACCTTGCTTAAACCTGGCTATTATCTTCAGGTGAGATGCATCAACTCCACTCTTTCCGCATGGCTGGAACAATCTGCCTGAATATGTAGTTTAACTTGAGAGTGAACAACAGCCCATGTGAGCAACATGACACCTGAATCCCTTTCTTCAAAAAAGTGGTCTTCAAGCACCTAGGACTTGGGCTCTGAAAGTAGACCTAATTTACATCTCCACCTAAGGAGTGATATTAAGATAGTAATTAGTAAGTCGAGGCAAATTCTTTCATGAAATCTAGGCATCTAGATATACAGTGAGAACTAGGGTAATTAAATTAGTTGTTAAATATTAATTCTTATTAATCATTAGTGGACCGGAGTTCCGCTGTAGCGACCCCTAACCGGGAAAAGCCGAAAAGACAAACAACAACAACATTAATCAATGCAAATTTCAACAGCAGGTTACTGATATTAATAAAACAAAAACAAGATAGCTCCGGTATACCAGGTTAAACACTGAGGCAAAAGGCAGGTTATGCAGTATCCTGCTATGAGCTCAGTAAATAGACATTAGAAAAAGATAAACACTCAGATTGTTGAACTGAAGTAACAACGTAAATTTTATGTTTCCTAGAAGCTATAAAGGAATGCAAAATCTAGTAATCAGTTTTAGAATCCTAGGAAGGTACCTCTCAGAAGCACTGCCATTTACACCAGGGATTAGACACTTTACACTGATACAGATGCAGAACTATTTTAGCTGAATAGAGGATAAAAGAGCAGAACACATTCAGAGCTGCTGGCTGATACCCTAGGTAACATATATTGAATGCTGTTTGACTGCTTAAGGCCACGTAAATGCACTGTGTGAAATTTCTGCGTGTTCACTAAATAAATATTAGTTCATCTGGTAGTTGCTCTGCAGTTCAGAGCAAACTTATGTAACATAATGAAAGTATATGGGAGATTTAACTTGTAAGGTGTAATTGTATTTTCCAACTAATGCTTTTGACTAAAACTATTCCCACAGATTTTTTAACTCAGTGCTATCTTCTAAATACATATTATATCAGAATTACAATGTTTCAAATTTTAATTCCACTAGCCTAACAATATTACTATTTTTGTGGGTCTGCTTCTAACAGCTAAAAGCCACAGACTTAGAAAGGTGGCCTAAGCATTTTAAGCAGACCCCTACGAACGACCATGACTTAACTCGAGAGGACCATTTCCTGGTTTCCATGCATTCTATTCACTTCTTACTCGAGTCTTTTGTTTAAGAGCTTTACATTATCTGAACTAGTGTAAGTACCGTATTTACTCTATAGTATATATGCCTCCCTTTGGTTCTTTACAGTATTACATAGGATATATGCAACATTACATACACAAATTCTAATTTTCATGCATTAAGCAACTAGCCAGGGCCGAAGCTGAATGTGATCTGAAAAGGACCAACATGCTTGCTTATCAAGTAAATAATAAAGCCTGGAAGAAAATGTTGTGCTTTCTGTTAATATCACGTTTATGAATGCTATTAACTCCAAAGACTATAAAAGTATATGAAACACAAGCTACAGTACACAGTACAGGATTACCCTATGCTGTCAAAGCACAATCTTTTCAAATAAATTTCATTTGAATTTAAATGATCGCATGAAATGCATTTTGAAGAGTGAATGGAAATACAGCATTTGAGTGACATCACTGAATACCAGATATAGGGACATTTTCCTTTTTTCCCAGTGTTGTGCATTCTTTGAATTTTCCATTTTCACTGGTATATAACACTAATACTTGAATCCAGGCCTGCTGAAGCAGTAACTTGACAATTTGAAATGATCGACTGCACAGCTCCTCTAAACAACAACCACACAATAATCATTTGATACTTTTCCCAACTTATATGTCCTAACTCTGTGGGCACATCTGTGGGGAAAAGTGAGACACCCATCAAGGGCAAAAACAGTTGCTGCATGAATTGCATAATCATATTGATGTATATAAACAAATGGAATGGTAGATGGGAAAATGTGACATCAGGGAAATGGCTATAAGGAGATACCAACTGACCACTTATAGCATGACCATGTGTAGGGAATCTGTGTAACATCATTAGCTTTCAAACATTGAATATCTTTCAAGTATTTAGCACTCTGAGTATACAAACACCTGTGTTTGACCTTGTAGTTGTACTGTTGGGTCAAAGCAGAATTCACCGAATCTCACTTTGAGACAGGGAATATATTGAGTATGGCAGTTTCTTTTTGGTGCAGCCTTATCAGAGTTATTGTGCTGTAGCTGGAAATTGCTATTTTCTTTCAGATGCAGCTCTCACAGATTTATAAGGTTAACGTTTCAGAGTTTGATTCCCACATTAGAACAGTTTTTTACTAAGTCCACACAGGGAATAAAGATTTTGTTGCATTAACTACATCTAAGCTAACCTTGAGTACTTTCATTTCAGCAATGTACTGCATCTGTTCTGCCTGCATGAAAACTAAAGGAGCAGACTGAGGGTGAGATTCAGGTGCATGGTGCATATATACCTTTCAACTACTTTGATTTAAGCATAGCACTTTGATTTTGGCCCTCAGATTTATCCTTGCTTCTTCTAGATTTATGATCTTCCTCGAAAATCAAACCTACAAACTTTATTATATACATAGATAAAGCTTATGGAAAGATTCATTACCACTAATTATGTGGGATCTAGTATACAGAGATCTTCTGTTGTGAAAAAATAAGAAAGTACGCCTCCTTCTGACCTTCTGCTATGATTTTCAAAGGTCACTGCTATGGTTTGTAATGCTTTGAGGTTGAGAGGTATGGATGCATACATCTAAGTGAGAATATACAGAGTAAACTCACAGATGTGAACCATATGAGACAGAGACACCAGTCTGTTAGTCTGCGCCAGTGAATATAGTATTACCGACTGAAAACAGCCACAGTGTTGGGTAGATATTGGCTACTCTCATGAAGATTAGATGGCTCACAATGCTGAAGGCACCTAGCATATGCCTTCCACATTGTAAAATGGCAGTATTATCCCACTGATTAGAGTACTATCTGGACATGCAGTCACAGTCAAAGCATTCGAATGCCATGTCTCAAGTAACAGATGTAAAAATGTACAACAGCATGCATATGACTAACACTGTATGGTGGTCTGTAATGCTTTAATCCATGGTATGTCACTTTAGGGAAAATGTGTGTTAGATTTATTTACACATATGTGTGTGTGTGTAGTATATATATATATATATATATATATATATATATATATATATAAAATATGTAAATACAAAGACCCAGCTGTAGGATGTGATTTGTGATCAGTTTATGACTTTTTTGGACGGCTATGCACCTCATACCACTGTAGCTCTACAATGGTGTTTATGCTCTGCTCAGCTATGTGCACTCACTAGTGCACATGTAGTGAGTCACTGATGTCAGGGCACAAGAGACAGGAAATAGTGATATGTTAATGTAACTGTTATATGAATGTACATAAGAAGGCACATGTATTAGCATCCTCCGTGACTCCGTTAGGATGTCTCAGTGCACTAACAGTGATCCATACATTTCAGACAGGATGGATCCATGTGTGTTACACAAAAGATCCTTTTGCGCACCTCACAGAGGATGATCAGCTAAATATACTGTAAATGGCAAAATGTGTGCACCCATGCACTGTCACCAGTATTTATGCTATGTTATACCTAGAGGGATGAACAAAGCTATCAACATCATGGCATGAGATACATCTGTAGCAGCCTACATTTTCCTGTGTATATTTGAGTGGAGACTGTCAACAGACACAGAGTCTTCATTCCTAGTACCTCTCAAATATGGCTTCTCACAGCAGCCATCCTAGGTGTGGTGTGTGTGTGTGTGTGTGTGTGTGTGTGTGTGGGGGGGGGGAGGGGGGTCATGGATGAACAAGGACAGTAGACCCCTGTTACAAAAAGTAATTTGGATATGTCCCTAATGATCTGTAGCCGGAACAGGCATTTACATTACACTTTTCATGGCTCATCTATACAATATGTTCTGTGCTGGGCCATCCACCCCACTATGTACCAGTACCTGTATACCTGAGTTCTGTCCCCTTGTATGCTTGGCAGCTGAAGCAGTGTCTGTACAAAAGAATATGCTGCTATCAGTCCTCCAAAAATGTGACCGACACCAGTGTGCTCACCCCAAGGCTAGGGAACATAAGCGTTATTCTGTACTAGCTAAATGAGTGCTGCCATGTGTACCATAAGAAACCTCTGCAAATGGATGTGTGGTACTGCTTGGCCTTTCACTGCATCACTGCCTTGTCTACCATGGTGCACAGAGCACCTTAGGAAATAATGAATCATGCATGATACAGTTTGTGACCAACATTACCTCCATACTATTGTTTTTTGTGCATTATGGAACTTTCTTTACTCCACCCTGAGACATATATGCCAAATCTGAATTATACATTTAATAAAACTACTGAAATACTTTACCACTGGCAAAGGGGCAAGATATCCAGTTATGTTACTGACAACTTAGGCTCATTTAGTGGCCTGGATTCTTGATGACAAAGCCAAAGGAAAGAAAATCATCAACAGGGCAACTTCCTCAGGGAAGGTAAAGGTGTTTCCCCACCACCAGTGGAACAATTTCAGCCAAAGATGCAGCTGGAAGAATTGCAGTGGCAAATGCATACGCAGTTTATATTAGAAGTAATTTTAAAAGTTGAGCTTCGGGTACAAAACTCAAGTTATTTTTTTGGCCTTGGCTATTACATGCTTACCCCAATGTGGATGGCATATGGGGGTCAGTTAAAAACATAATGCCAGACCTGCAGCATGATCCTTGTTACACTACCATTTGCCCTCATCAGGGTGTGAGTAGGTCAGTAGTGGGTTGTCCGCAAAATGGTATTGGATAATTGCAAAATGTGTACAAATTAAATAATAAATAACCCTTAAATTAAAGACCAGGGTACATGCATAGTGTGTAAGATAAGTGACACTCCAGTATTTTTTTAGCAGAATACATTACAGATGCTGTTTTTTGAGTCAGGCACAACTTTAGGTTTAGGATAATAAGAGAATATTCACCAAACACGATGCTTGAGACCATGCCTGATTCTGTGTCTGCAATGCAGACTACTAAAAATTGCATGCCTGCAGGGTATTCATCATGATGAGGTCAAGACCCATGCTGGGAAGGCTTGCCAGTCAAATAACAACTGAAGTGTTTTAAGAAAGCATTTCTCATATTGCTCTGAAGGATGACACCCACACTCTCATTATACATACGCTTCATGTAATGAAGAAAAATTGCCATTTCTTTTGGTTTGATGCTAATTTACAGCTTTTTGAAGGCTTCAGAAAAAATACTCTCATATTTTAAGATCAAATAATTGGATGAGCACTGATTCTTTCCTGAAAGAGCAGCATCATTTGGTCAAGGTATTTGTAATCCACAACAACAGCAAATTATCACATTCATACAACTGAGTCTTTTGTTTGGGTTGCACAATGATGATTTGTTTTGCTTTTCAAAAATAATTATACATACATGGGTCTACTTCACATAATCAAAATGTCAGTAAACCAATTTTCATAAGACAGACACCACAAAACCGAAATCCCACAAACCCCAAACCTGAAATTCCCGACAGACACAAAACCAAAACAACGGAATCCCGACTTACCCCCCACTCAGTGAAATTATGACAGTAAAATCTAACAACATTGCAACAGTACACTAAAATATTCCAACCCAAACTACATACTTAATCTCACCTACACCCTGCCCACCAACCAATACACGCAAACCTGAAGAAAATCCCACTGCATATTCATGACGACGGCTATAGCACTGACATGAATATTATTTACAAATTCTTATATCCAATAACAACAGCTATTTCATTTCAACTTTTACATTTTTGCAGGGGAGCTGTGCTGCCCTGCACCCCCTATGGGGGCTGTGCCCCCAAACCCCCTGCAAATAAAATATACCAACTCTGAGATCGTACTACAGTGTGGAAATGAGTGGATTTCCTGTTCTACTCAACCTGGACTGTCAGCATTTCAGACATTCAATCTTCTGAATATCGGTATTGTGAAGTTTCACTTGTGAAACGTCAAGTTTCTGGTCTTGGTCTTATGAAGGTCGGTCTACTGACATTTTGATCATGTCAAGTAGACCTGTATATGTCTGTGTGTGTGTGTGTGTGTGTGTGTGTGTGTGTGTGTGTGTGTGTGTGTGTATGTGTGTATATGTGTGTGTGTGCACGCGCACGCATGTGTGTGTAGGTGTGCGCATGTATGCGCTTGTGTAAGTGTGTGTGTGTGCTGTGTGTGTGTGTGTGTGTGTGTGTGTGTGTGTGTGTGTGTGTGTGTGTGTGTGTGTGAGTATTTGCAAGTGTGTGTGCTTATGTGTGTGGTTGTTTGTGTGTATGTGTCCACGTATGTAGTTGTGTGTGTGTGTATGTGCTTATGTGTGTGTGTGTGTGTTTGTGCATGCGTGTGTATGTATATGAGTGAGTGTGTGTGTGTGTGTGTGTGTGTCTGTGGCTCAGTTTCTATAAGTAAATCTTATTTGGAACACAGTATCATGTCCACTTTCTCTAAGCGAAGAACAGTACAGCTGTTTAACTTGATCTTTTGATTTTTTATTTTGTGCACTAAATAGTCTTAATAGCTTGCTTCTTATTTCACAGTGATTTACGGTACTGTCCCTAAATGGTAAACTGTGAAAGACATTATCTTAAATGCTGTACTGATGCAATTTAATAAATGAAATGTGCTTGACAGCTAAAGGTAAACATGCATTTGTTGCTATTTTGCAATTCATTATATGTACCTCTATGTCTGTGTGTCTGTGTTTCCTTTTTAATTAGATGAGAAGACCATTTAAAACATTTAATTATGTGAATAAAATGAGAACTTATTCAAGAATCTGAGGTGGTATATTTTTGCAGATTTTTTTAACCAACAAATAAGAGTCTGATTTAGAGCAAGCTGGTAACAGAACAAGGGAATATTTGGGCAAAGACTCTAGTACTGTCCTTTTTCCTCTGTCCTACACTGACAGACCACATGAATTGTTACATTTCATCTCTGAAGCTTTGATGTGCAACTGCAGCTTACAAAGATTGTCCCGATTAGTCTACATTTGAAGATTTTACTTGGAGTTGGACAGGAGATTAGTATAGCCGCTTGGAGTGCAGGTAATGGATTTTGAATTTGAAGGGTTTGTGTTTCCACACTGTCTGATCATAGCTTATATGTATAGAGGTTCAGTGGTTTAGGTTTCTGCCTGACAGCACAGGGGTCTTGGGTTCAGTCCTGACAATGGATATTTTCTGTGATATTTCTGCCCTCTCTCTTCATCTATATGTTTTTTGTCTAGGTATAGCATCTTTTTCCTGTGTTCCAGAATATATCATTTGATTGGCCTGCAAATGGCTGTCTGAGTTATAGCTATAAAAGCTCTACAATGCATCAGTTCTCTTGAGTAGTTAACAAAAATAAATGAATAAATAAGTGTAGGGGCATGAGGACCACTCAAAGAAGATGATTTACTACTTCATAAGAAAGTGCTAGGCTAGCTGCCTTTTTAGACCATTTTAAGCTTACCCAGTTTGCCCCTTACTGAGAATCAAACCCTGTACCTTTTGTCTGTAAGGTCAGCACCTTTAGGTGTTGTGCCAACTCCCCAACTCTCTTATAATCTGGGTGTTCACTAAACCTCTGTCTCGTATCCATAACTGCAAGGCTGATTGATAGCAGAGTCTGTAAATTTACAGTCAGTGTATTGTTGATAAAAAAATACTCTGTCAGCAGAAAAGAAAAGAGGAGGTATTGAATTAACAAAAGGAAGGTTTCTTGTATGACTTTGCAATATTTAGCTAAACTTTATTCATTTACTCTTTCCAGCCTTTTAGTAAAACTATTTGGAAATAAAATTGCACTGTACTTTCTGATGAAGTTAGATAAGTGATAAAATATGAAAGCTATTTTTCTTTCATAATAGGATTTTCTTTTAATTTACATGATTTATAACCTTTAATTAGAGACAAAAGGACGGGGATGGATCACTTTCAAAATAAGTCATTTTCTATGAAATATTCTGTGAAATGTTCTGAGCTGAAACAAAGATAATAACTAAGACATGCTGCAAGCAAGAACGGAGTTCTTTTATGTAGCTACACATCAGTTTAATCCAAATGCTTTTCTTCTGGCACGTGATTCTACATTGCAGCCACTTACACTGGAGAAGTTGTGTAGTGACAGGATTCTCGAAAAGAGAGGCTCACAAGAGGATGTCGAAGATGTTATAATGGTAAAATGTCTTGTCCCCGATGACGGAATCAGATGTTAAGGTATGAGCTGTGGACGGATAACAGGTGGAGTTAGAAAGTAAGAAAGAGAAGAAGAACAGATGTTGATTTAAATGATTGAGTGAGTTGAGTGACAGTGTGAGTGATTGGTGAGAGATGCAATGGAATGAACTGAGAAAGAAACAAAAGAGGAAAGGAGGACAGGACAGTGGAGGAGCCTCGCTTTTGAATCTGTAAGCATATACAGCAGAAGTTAGTTCCATGTCATACTAATGCTGAGAATTGTTTAACCCTGTAAATCACATTCTTCCAGCTGGCCCCAGTAAGGACTTTGCCCCACCAGGCCCTCTGCCTATTTAATGTGTACATAACATTCTGCAAATCTGCTGACTCTAATGAAAAAAAAGATGTTTTCCCTTTTGATTTTTTTAATTCTCTAAGGGGCGTGTCTAATCACTCTCCTTCTTACACCCCATAAGCCTGGTCATTTTATTCATGGCAAGAGCCAAGCTTAACCAGACTGGGCAATAAACACACAATCCATTTGTTCCTGTCACGTGGACTTTCATTATTTCATTCTTTCTATTAGATGATGAAACTCAGACATTAGGGTGCTATCCAGGTGCAGGTCCTGTGGAGGTACCCCCACATTTCATTATACTCACAGTCCCTGTCCAGCAGAAAGGCTTGAGGACTTGAAATGGCTGCCTGTTTGGGGAGAGGTGTGTGTTCCTGCACATGTCTACCTCCCTGTCTTAGTGGCACTTGTATGCTATCAACAGCATGACCTTTTCTGGGTAATTTCTAAGAATAATCATCCAGCTACTAGTAAGCACACAGGTGTGGTACACCTAGCCACCTCCCTCCCCCCACGATAGGTGAACTGGAATCTGACAGTCAAGTCCATCCTTCCTTGCCTGACCCCTAAGCACCCTTGGCGCTAATCAAACATGGGTTATTTGGGTCATAGACAAGGTGTAACCTCTTTATGTCTCAGGGGCAGGCCACCATTTTGATTTTATAGAAATGTTAGAATTAAGATAAAGCAAAATTAATTTATATACACACACACACGCACACACACACACACACACACACACACACACACACACACACACACACACACACACACACACACACACACACACACATTTATTTATTGATATTTGTTAAATATGGTACTGATTCAAATGAAAATATAAATACTGAAAAGGCAAAAATGTACAGCAACAAGCAAAAAGTATATTACAACCATGCTAAACAGAAAAGACAATGGTGGGATGGGAGGAACAGAAAAGAGGAAAGAGGAAAGGAATAGAAAGTACACGTTATACTTTGTAACTATTCATTAAATCAGAAATATTCCTAAAAATATTATGTAAAAGGCAAAAAGAAATAATTTTACAAAAGTCAAGTAATACCAAAGAAGCAATGGCATTCAACTTCTTGAACAAGATGTTCTTTGTAGTTTTCCTTACTACAGAAAGAGTAGTGGTCTCTCTGTCTCTTACGTTGGTTGGATAGAATGGCAAATGTTTGGGCTTAGACTAGAGAAGCTATGATCACTGCTTTTCTGACGAGGGAACAGCGCAGAGTGAAGAAACTTGATATGATTGGGATTTAAGATTATATATTTTTCTCTTTAATTGTGAATCAACCTGCAAAGTAAGTGAAAGGGTTTACAGAAGTGTACCAACTAGAAATTGTACAGTTAGCCAAATTGGCTTTTCTAAGTAGAGAGCAATGATGCTCCCTTCTAGGAGCAAGGGAGATAAAGCAGCAGATTTTATTAGCTACAATTTGAAGTGAGTTAAGGTTATCTTTAAAACAGAGCAAATTAAAGAAAGGGTATATTCTAGTTGAGCTGTTAAAAAAAATTATCCCCATGCAAGTGTCATTCACTCTGTTGAATGTTAAGTTCACTGACATAGTGAATGCCTATGAAATCCGAGTTTTTTTTTTTCTGCCTAATGTGTTAGATATCAGAAAAAGAAAGATCGAGTACATGTGCATAAGGTAAGTAAGTCTGGAATATTAATGCTGAAACTTTCAGATCTACTGAAAGTTTCAGCATTGAGGGTAGGAGTGTCTGTATGAGTGTTTGTGATTTAAGAGGATAGATTTAGCATTGTGCATGTTTGTTATGTGTGTCTGAACCTGGTCTTGTATAGTGTTAGAATTATGGAAAGGGTTTTCTTTCTATGGTAGATTGTAAGGTTAGGGGTAGGGGCAGGGACAGTGTTTGGGATAGGGTTAGTTGGCATTGGTTAGGTGGTGCAGGGGTGGTGTAGTATATAAACAAGAAACTTGAAACACACTGATACCACTGTATCAAGAGACCATGAGCGTGTGGGAATGGACAGTTTGACATATCTTTTTCTGATAACAACCTATATTTCTGGAGAAGACATTTCTTTAGCTCACAAGATTAGCCATTGTTTGCTGAAGCTTGT
This sequence comes from Protopterus annectens, assembly GCF_019279795.1. Lineage (NCBI taxonomy): Eukaryota > Metazoa > Chordata > Ceratodontiformes > Protopteridae > Protopterus > Protopterus annectens. The sequence goes on from NC_056746.1 coordinate 6,602,544, forward strand.
CAGTAGCATGTGAAATTTTTCAATCTTGAAGAAGCATTTTTGTGATTTTTTTCATTCCTGCCCAACACCAAATGCAATGACTTCTACTCTCTTAAACCCATTCTGAAGCAGCAGCCAAAGGATACTCAAGTCCACAAATCAATGTCAGGACTTCTCTAGGGTTTTCATTTCCCTTATTTGCAAATTCCTCCAGAAAGGAAAAGTCAACAACACCATAATCATTCTCAAAACCATATTTTCATCTTGATAAATATGGTTTCCTCTGCTGTGACCTCATCTTTTGGAGACATCTCTGTGCTTAGGCTCTTTAGAATTCTGCTACTCACATGTCCAGCAAATTTCGCCTAGGCATTCGGTCCCTTCAACTAACTGCTTGATTCTTCTATGTCCATTAATGACAAGGGGCACTGCATACTTGACTACGCTCATCCAAATCCTTATTTCCCTTCCCAGAGACTCAATACAAGAAAAATGCACAAGAACAAATGAACATGCTTTGTGGTCTGGGTCACTTCTAAAGAGTTAAATGTCTATTGTTGTGGAAATGTTAGTGTAAAGAAATAACACTCTGTCATTATAAGAAAAGCAGATGACATTTTATTTCTGTAATAACCAACAACAGTTCTGTTTTTCTATTTGCAAACAGGGAAGCATCATTTCAGAACTGTCTTACTGTCAGTTTAAAAGAACACTTAACTAATAGTCTGAACCTTTGACCTTTTATGGCCAATTGTATAACAGGTCGGGCCTATGTTATTTTAAGATGTCACTTAATTTTAATTGCATATTCATCATTTTTCTAAGAAATATTTTATTTTTTTCATCAAATATTCTTAACATTTTGACCAGTTTGTATGACACAGTTTAGAAGTGCATGTTTAGTAAAACAATATACGAGGACACATTTGGCCTTGCAGAAACACTGAATTTGCATTTGACACAAGTCAGTGTATACATGTAAGCATGTACAGCTATTAAAGAAATCAGGAAACTCACATTTCAGTTTTACTGTGCAAATCACAAATAAACGTTACTTAGAAGTGACCTTAATAGCCTTATATAAAGGATGTGTTCTGTGATACTAGAATAGCTGCATTAAAACATCAGGTATCACAGCATATTTTCTCAAGATCTAACATTCCTTGGTCTTGGAATTTGTACTATCACAGAGAGACACTTTCTAGCCTTTCTGCCATCTGAAGCAGAGACAGATGGAAAAATAATAATATGACTTCAATTGTTATAAAGAATTCAGTCTGAGGTTACAAAACTGTAAGCAATGATGAGCAGACAGTACAATCTTTGATAAACAAGCAGTACCAACTTATCCTGTATCGCGGAAAATGCAACTCTCATCACTCAACTTTATCGGGTGTTGCAGTGGTGCAGTGATTAGCATTGTTACCTCACACCAAGAGGGTCTCTGGTTTGGTCCTTGGCTTGGGTGCCTTATGTGCAGTGTTTGCTTGGGCTTCCTCTCACATTACAAAGACACATGTCTGGTGTGTTTCTCCCTGAGCCTCTGCTGAAAATAGGCTCTGTCTTAGTCAGACTTTTCTCGTCAACAAATATTATAAAATTATTTTTTAAGTAATGATGGGATTTGAAAACACAAACACATTTCCTCTAAATTATTCAACTTCCATGTCAATGATTCTAGACTATCTCTCACAAATATTTGACGTGGGACACAGTTATTCCTCTATTAAGGTCCATTGTTCAGCTATTTCCAGTTTTCATTAAGGATTTCACAGTGCTTTCCTGGCTTACTCTAAAGTGGTACCTTCCTCATCAGGTTACCTTGTAAGATTCCTCCCTGGGACTTGAACTTCATGCTGGTATTATAAGTAATGACTTTGAACCTACTTCCCTTGCACATTTGAAGTGCTCATCTTGGATCACTATCTTCTTGGTGGCTATAATCTCAGCTAGAAGAAATTTAGAGAGTCATTCTTTGTGTGTTGATCTTTCCTAGCAAAGACAGTGGTCTTGTAGACAAATCTTAATGTTATGCCTAAGCTAGCCGCAGATTTAACTTTGAACCAGATGATTAATCTCCATGTTTTCTTCTCAGTTTATTCTAACAGATAGTAATATGTTTTATAGGCAACTGAGATTTGACCTTGACAGAACAAAGTCAATCAGAAAAACGATCCTCATTTGTTTGTCACTTATGCTACTAGCAGATTGGGTTTGAAGGTCATCCTGTCTAGACAGCCTGCATGGCATATTGCATTTTGTTATGCAAAATAGCAAATCTTTGACACACTCTCCTACTGAACATTCAACAATCACAGTGAATACATCTCAAGCATTTTCTAGAATGCATTTTTGGATTATATATGCACAGTGTGACATGGGCTTCTCTCCATACATTCTCAAGTCACTGTAAGATGGGCATGAGCTGAAAGTCTAGAGCCTTTTGGGGCCAGAATCAGATGTGAAATGGCTTTATGATGCCACCTAGGAGGAGTGATCTGGACACTCTGTCCTAAGGGGTTGAAGAGGATGGACTGGATCACCCTGATATAAACGTTATATACATGCCATAATAATAGATCTAGATGATCTGAGTCCACCATCTGCAACATACCCACTCTCTTATCATCCACCTTTGTAAAGCGAGGTCTAGAGGAAGCCTGTGAAGGTTCATGGTAGTGCATTATCTTTCTTCTTTTTTCTTACTTGTGCTTTGCATTTGAGTGCCACACAGCACTGATCAAGAGAATATTGTAGGTGAAATGAATTATGGGTGAAAGGGAAGAGCTAAAGCCTGGGAAAATGTTATGCATCATGCTGACTTAAACCTGCAGTCAAAGTCCTAAGGTTTTGAAGATGATGGGCTTCAATAATGTAGCCCTATTGTTATGGTGAGTACACAACTTTTGTTTCTTGTTCATGTTTAGTTGTTTCTGAATGTTATTGATTTTTCAAGCACCATCATAGACACTAATGCATCTAGTTGTGCATATAATACTTTCATCAGACATTTTGTTTATTTTATCTCATGCTACCTGAATTTTAATTCAGAGAGTGGTGCAGATGTATTGCCTTTATCCATAACTTATGAAAATTTATATTTATTTCTCATTAAAGTAAAACAGTCTCATGGTTGCATAAAGGACGTGCAGACCTCTTGGTGTGAAGTTAAATTTCACATATTTTTTCACTGTTAAAATATTAAAATAAGTATTAAGTTCTGCTAATGATGCTTCTTCCAGTTTTGTCAATAAGTTTTCTACCTTACTAGACCCATTTCACCCCCCCCCCAATATTAGGAAACAGTGGAACAAACAATATTATATTAGTATGATAGTCTCTATCATCAACCAGTTTAGCTAACGATAACAAACTAATTAACTAATTGACTGACTGACTAACTAATATAGCATTTGGTAAGGAATCCTGATTCCTTTCCTGACTATCTTTCAAATCTCTTTCCGAGTCATTAGAACTGGCTCACTTCAGTAATTTGAATGGAATGGTCCGAGAAAATAACCTACCAAAGATCCAATGTCCCTACTCCAAAGTTAAAATTAAATATCCATCATAAAAAAATGGAAGGGCTGGATTTCATATCATTTGGACTACCCAGCTAACAAACTATAGGAAAAAATTATCTTTTGCATAACATACCTGGTCACAGAAGTGTACTCTGGACTTGGGATTTTAGCAGATAAAGACAGTATGTCTCTTTTTACTTGTAAAAACTACACTTGCACCCTTCCAAAGCAGCTGAAGGTAGTCAGACAAATTTGAAATGCAAATATATGACTGCTACAGACTAATAGCTTAGACCCAATCTCCTGTGATGTTTCATCTTTATAAAGGCTCATACTCATAGCCAAAATTGTGGTACAAAAGGATTTATTTATTTAATTTTTGTATTTGTTAACTGGGGTAAAGCACAGATACATGCAAACCTTTTTCAGACTCTGCCCAGGGACACTGTCTAGTTAAGTAACTGTCTCAGAGACATATACTAGCCAAATGGATGCTGAGGGAATCAAACCCTGGACCACAGGAAGTAACTCATTAACAGCTGATACCTTTAATCCTCTGTGCCAAATGGCCAGAAAGCTGGTACTGGTTGGACTAGTGGTGTGGAAATGAGAGGAGCTCATTGTAGCAATGGAGTGAGAGAGAGAGAGAGAGAGAGAGACATGATAGAACTCACCTAGTCAAAATAGTGGAAGCCACCTCAAATAGTAGACCTGTAACAAGTGGTGTACCCCAGGGATCAGTTTTGGGACCTCTGTTGTTTGGGATATACTTCTCAGAGGTGCAGGCCAAATCCAGTGGGCTATGGCTGACCAAGTTTGCAGATGACTGCAAGCTGGGCGCTGTCATCAATTCCCCTAGTGATGTGGACATACTCCAGGAGGGTCTCACCCAAACAAATGACTGGTACCAGAAACATGGCCTCAAACTGAATGCCAAAAACATGCATCATCATCCCTTTTGGGGAGAGTGACATCCCCAAAAATTATCACATTGATAATAAGGTACTAAGCATGCAATCAGTCATGAGGGACTTGGGCACCCAGGTTGATAGCAAACTGACTTTTGACCACATATGCCTTCGTTGTACGGAAAGCTTTCTACATGGCCCACCTTATTAGTAAGGGTATCTCATCCAGGGACAAGGTGATCATAACATCCCTGTATTCTTCCCTTATAAGACCCATTATTGAGTACAATGCCCCTTTTGGCATGTACCTCACAAAGCACATGCAGCAGCTGGAGAAACTACAGAGGTTCCTCACCTGGGGAATCCAGGGCCTCAAATATCTACCCTACATAGATGGGCTAAAAGCCCTGTCTCTCTACTCAGTCTCCTACAGACTCCCCAGAGGTGACCTCTGTCTGGTATACAAATCAATCTCAGACCCTGCCCTGATGGGACTGCTGTATATCCGCAAGTCAAACTCCACTCGAGTAACACACATGCGTGACCTCAACCTGGTCTGTGACATCAATAGGACTTGTTGGCAGGATAGATCTGTATCCCAGAGGCTCCCCCTTTTGTGGAATAGACTCCCTCGCCACATAAAGCAGAGTACCTCATTAAACCTTTTTAAGCGCAACCTAGATAACTGGTTGGGGAACAGAAAATACACCCCTGGGATTCCTCCTCTGTCCCTGCTGGTCAGTGCAATAGGGTGCTGACTTGTCAGAACATGAGCTAAATTCTTGGTTAGGCTTGTAAGGGCATCAGGGCCAATAGCCTAGTAACTACCTATGATCCTATGATGAAGTGGAACCTTCTTGCCTCTCTTTGAGCAACAGAATTTGTGAGATGCATGCCTAAGGTATGGACTTTATGTTAAATTCTTGGTGGGCAGAGACCAGGGATTACAGTGAAGCTTTATCTTCAAAGAGAAACCGTGTTTGAGATGATACGTTTTGTAGAAACAGGAGACATCGATTAAAGAAACAAAAACGATCATGCAAGCACAGTGAAAGTACCGTTCTCATATTTCAGCGCTCGCCTTTAGGAGTAACAAACGGACCACAGAGGATATAGAGGGGAACTAATTGACCTAAAATGGACTTACATTTACTAATTCCAAGATTCCCTTAGGTCCCCTACAGATGGTCGAACTTTTAAAATCTCGACTTTCATATGGCCGAGACCATATGATCAAACTTTTAAAAGTTTGAACAGTCAGAATGGGGATCTCCATAGAGCACAGAACGGGAAGACTTCCCTTTACAGCAATGTAGTGCGATCTTGAAGTTGGTATATTTAAATAGTGGGGGGGAGGGGGTGGGGGTGGGTGCAGGGGGCTTACCCCCCTGGTAGCACTGTTTTTTTTTTATTTATTTTTGAACATTCAAATATTTGATCATATGGTCTCGGCCATATGAAAGATGAACATTTGGATGTTCGATTATGTGAAGTAGACCCATATATATATATATATATATATATATATATATATATATATATATATATATATATATGTATATATATATATTTATTTTTAGGGGGTGTGGGTTTGTCCCCTACATCAGGAGATGTAGGGTGGCTTACCCCTTGCAAAAAAAAGAAGTTTAAAGGAGAAGATTGATCTTTGAGATTCAGTCTTTGCCTAAGTTTTCAGTCTCTTTTTCAGCTTGTTGTTACTCAGCATTTTGAGTGCCAGCATTTCTATAGGGAGCTGAGTAGAGTACATGTGTCCCAGTATAATGAATGGGCTCACATTCTGTAGCCCAGTGGATTAGTAGCAAAGGGTGCCAACCTTGACTGTCAGCGTTCTGGGATCTGTTTTTAAACTGATGCAAGAGGGCTGAGTAGGCTGATGAACAATTTGTGGAATAGCAACTCATGGGAGGGCATTAAGGGCTAGCCCTACTTGATAAAGATCATCCTGGGAAATAAGGTAGTGCACCTTTATTGGTGGCATACATGCATGGGAGTATACGTGCACACACAGCTGGACTCTCTTGGATTGCAAGGATGTTGCCCCTTTGTGTGTGCTAAAAGGGAATTACTGTGGCCAACTGCTAGCCTTTGGGCATTAAGTGATAGAGCCCTGACTACTCCCGACATGAACCTGCTTTGGATAGTGGCCCCATGAGCTACAGAAGCTGGCTAAGGATGAAGATAATGGACTGATGTTGGTTCATCCCTATCTTTGTCAGAGTGCTGGCTAAGGATGAAGATAATGGACTGATGTTGGTTCATCCCTGCCTTTGTCAGAGTGCTGCCAGAGTCCTGCCACATGAGCTACAGAAGCTGGCTAAGGATGAAGATAACGGACTGATGTTGGTTCATCCCTGCCTTTGTCAGAGTGCTGGCTAAGGATGAAGATAACGGACTGATATTGGTTCATCCCTACCTTTGTCAGAGTGCTGGCTAAGGATGAAGATAGTGGAATGATTTTGGTTCATCCCTACCTTTGTCAGAGTTCTGCCAGAGTCCTACCACATGAGCTACAGAAGCTGGCTAAGGGTGAAGATAATGGACTGATGTTGGTTCATCCCTATCTTTGTCAGAGTGCTGGCTAAGGATGAAGATAATGGACTGATGTTGGTTCATCCCTACCTTTGTCAGAGTGCTGCCAGAGTCCTGGCATATGAACTACAGAAGCTGGCTAAGGATGAAGATAATGGACTGATGTTGGTTCATCCCTGCCTTTGTCAGAGTTCTGGCTAAGGATGAAGATAGTGGACTGATGTTGGTTCATCCCTACCTTTGTCAGAGTGCTGCCAGAGTCCTGCCACATGAGCTACAGAAGCTGGCTGAGGGTGAAGATAATGGACTGATGTTGGTTTATCCCTGCCTTTGTCAGAGTGCTGGCTAAGGATGAAGATAATAGACTGATGTTGGGTCATCCCTGCCTTTGTCAGAGTTCTGGCTAAGGATGAAGATAGTGGACTGATGTTGGTTCATCCCTACCTTTGTCAGAGTGCTGCCAGAGTCCTGCCACATGAGCTAGACTTGGGCAAAGCCAGGTATTGTAGCTCTGTAGCTTTGCACTCAGAGATGACAAGGCATGCAGTTTAGCTGAAAATCATCAATGCGAGGATAAGTTCATTTGCAAGTACTGCAATACAGTCTGGAGTTCAAAGAGCTTTCTGGGAATGAAAAAAATCAAGGGCCAAAATTGTAAAACCTGTGCAGAGCATCTCCAAGCCTTACTTTTCTCATTGGTATCATACAGCCTACTGAGGGTCAGTCTCTGCCATACGTATAGTGCTTTAACAGAACCTATTCTGTCACACCTATTACACATTCACAAGTCAAGAGGTAACATAAACTGTCATGCAAGGGATCTCAATCTCTTTTGCAAAATAAATAGAACGTCAGAGGGATAGATTTGAATCACAAGCATACAACTTCTGTGGAACCATCTTGTGCTCCTTATAAAGCAAAGTACTTCTCTTTCTCTATTCAAATATAACATGGATGAATGGATGGTTATCCACAGATTCTACCCCTGGTTTAACACCACTGTAGTTCATAGATAGGGGAAACATGTAAATGTTCTAAGATACCCTTGTTCAGACCATTTCTAGGTTATTTGTATGCACAATATAACGGCTAAAAAGTACCATAGGAATGTAGGGTCAGGCTTCTTAAGATCTTCACAGATCAATACCGTAGTAAGTACCTATTAACGTATGAGGACCTTAGGAAGACAAGAAAAGTCTTCTAATCTCCCCTGAATGACATGACCTATCCTCAGCACCCATACTCCTCAAATGATGTCTTCTAAGGCCGGAGGTAACAGGGAATAAAAGGGCCAGTAGGGATAGTCACAAGGAGGATGGAGCTAGAACTCATAAAAAACACTGGAGAAAACTAGTAAGGCCTGACACCTCAAGGTTAAATGGTGTTATCTTTGTCTTCTGCCTCTGCTTAAAGATAAAATAAGAACACTGAAAGGTGAATATTCACTGCAGAGAGAGGACTGAGGTGTTAACAGAATAGACTAATTTAATAAGGTTAATGGGAATGGCAAAAGATATTGGAATGGAATTTGGAACCTATATATATATATATATATGTATATATATATATATATATATATATATATATATATATATATATGTACACACACACACACACACACACACACACACACACACACACACACACACTCACACTCACAGTCTCACACACACACACACACACACACACACACACACACACACACACACACACACACACACACACACACACTCACAGTCTCACACACACACACACACACACACACACACACACACACACACACACACACACACACACACACACACACACTCACAGTCTCACACACACACACACTGTATCGAAAGTATAGTGCCCTGACACCTTACAGATCGATGTCCGAATGTCAAATGCACACAGAATGACACATTCTGTGCATGCTCTGGGGATTACCCCAGAGTGGAGTAAACCAATGGCAAGTGTTTTTGCATGGGGGCAAGCTCCCCTGCACTCTTCCATGTGGGGGACTGCACACCCCCAGACCCTCTGCTAATTATATATACTGACTCTGAGAAAACAAGTCACTGAGAAAATGAAACATTTCCCAACCCAGGAATGTCGATCTCACACACCTATTGACCCACTGCTTGTGTCGAGCATTTGGTGTCGACCTATAGACAAAGAGAGAGAGATATACAGTGGATATAAAAAGTGTACACACCTCTGTTAAAATGCCAGGTTTTTGTGATATAAAAAAATGAGACCACAATAAATAATTTCAAAACTTTTCCCACCTTTAATGTCACCTATAACATGTACAATTAAATTGATTAAAAAAAATCTGTTAGAGGAAAAAATATAAAAAAATAAAAAACGTGCAATACACTGGTTGCATAAGTAAGCACACCCTTAAACTAATAATTTGTTGTGTGTGCACACCCTTAAACTAATACTTTGTGGAAGCACCTTTTGATTTAATTACAGCATTCAGTCTTCTTGGATAGGAGTCTATCATCATGGCACATCTTGACTTGGCAATATTTTCCCACTCTTACTTGCAAAAGCACTACAAATCTGTCAGATTGTGAGGGTATCTCTTGCTCACAGCACTCTTCAGGTCTCCCCACAGATTTTCTATTGGATTTAGGTCTGGGCTCTGGCTGGGCCATTCCAAAACTTTAATTTTCTTCTGGTGAAGCCATTCTTTTGTTGATTCGGATGTATGCTTGGGGTCATTGTCGTGTTGAAAGGTGAAATCCCTCTTCATCTTCAGCTTTCTAGCAGATGCCTGAAGGTTTTGGGCAAAAAGTGACTGGTATTTGGAATTGTTCATAATTCCCTCCACCTTGACTAAAGCCCCAGTTCCAGCTGAAGAAAAGCAACCCCAAAGCATGATACTGCCTCCACCATGCTTCACTGTGGGGATGGTGTTCTTTTGGTGATGGAAAGTGTTGTTTTTGCGCCAAACATACCTTTTGGAATTGTGGCCAAAATGTTAAACCTTGGTCTCATCAGACCATAACACATTTTCCCACATGCTTTTGGGAGACTTGATGTATTGTTTTGCAAATTTTAGCCAGGCCTGGATGTTTTTCTGTGTAAGAAAAGGCTTCTGTCTTGCAACCCTACCCCATAGTCCAGACATAATGGAGAATACGGGAGATCGTTGTCACATGTAGTACACAACCAGTACTTGCCAGAAATTCCTGCAGCTCCTTCAGTGTTGCTGTAGGTCTCTTGGCAGCCTCCCTGACCAGTTTTTGTTTTGTCTTTTCATCAATGTTGGAGGAACGTCCAGTTCTTTGCAACGTCACTATTGTCCCATATTTTCTCCACTTTTTGAAGACTGTCTTCACTGTGTTCGGTATATCCAGTGCTGTGGAAATTTTTTGTACCCTTCTTCTGACTGATACCTTTCAACAATAAGATCCCTTTGATGCTTTGTAAGCTCTCTGCGAACCATGGCTTTTGCTGTAGCTAAACTTTATTTGGGGTTAATTAGAGTTTCTTTAATTGATGGCAGGTGTGTACCCAAGAAGACTGAATGCTGTAATTAAATCAAAAGGCACTTCACCAAAGTATTAGTTTAAGGGTGTGCACACACAACAAAGTAATATTTTAAGGGTGTGCACACTTATGCAACCAGCGTATTGTACGTTTTTTATTTTTTATATTTTTTTCCCCTAAAAGATTTGTTTGTTTTTCAATTGAATTGTACAGGTTATAGGTCACATTAAAGGTGGGAAAAGTTTTGAAATGATTTATTGTGGTCTCATTTTTTATATTACAAAAACCTGGCATTTTAACAGGGGTGTGTACACTTTTTATATCCACTGTGTATATGTATATGTATGTATATATATATATATATATATATATATATATATATATATATATATATATATATATGTGTGTGTGTGTGTGTGGGTGTGATAATATATATATATATATATATATATATATATATATATATATATATATATCTATGTATGTGTGTGTGTGTATATATATATATATATATATGTGTGTGTGTGTGTGTGTGTGTGTGTGTGTGTGTGTGTGTGTGTGTGTGTGTGTGTCTGTATAACAGACAGTAGTCATTAGTACAAAAAAAAGAAAAAAAATGTTTTTTTCATTTCCCCCTTTCTGCCCATTTTTAGTGCCAACTTTACTTTCTGCTCCTTCAAATGTAGTTATGTACTGCTAATCATTGTTTTCTTCACTTTGTCACCCACTGTTCCAGCCTCTTTCTTTTCCAGGCAGTATATGAAACCTCCACGGCAGCTTTATTTATTTCTATTCTGTTAGCAGGTAAATCAAGTGGGCAAACAGCATTTAAAGGAGTAACCAGAGAGAAATCTCAAAAAAAAAAACCAGGGGTCAATTTACTATAACCTGTCAACCTTAACTACATTTGTGGGTGTGGGAGGTAGGAGGAAGCCAAATATATACTGTGAGCTGAAAAGAGATTTCATACTTTATTCCAGAAACCTTGCATTTCTACCAAAGGTGAAAGAAATTGAAAGGAGACCTACTAATTAGTTAGTTGTCTGGATCCTAATGTTAAAATCTTTTCTTATATTGTGTATGTGGGTACTTAACCTTGTAGTCACTGTTAAATATATGAATGTATCAAAAAGAAACTTACAGTTATAAAGGATAAGGCTTTCAGTGTTAATAATGTATATAACTATGAGACCAATGTAGCTGTGTCTGCTATATTTTGCTCCTGTTCTAAAACTTGTATTGGCAAGACAAAAAGAAAGTCTAAAATAAGACTACACGAGCCTGTAAAGGACATTAAGCATAAACATCTTGAGAATCCTAATGCTTTTCACATGCGCAGATTTCTTAACAATGCTATTTATGTAACTTCACACTTCAAAGGAGCTCTTCTGTTTCGTGTGGTAAAATGCAGTACTCAAAATAAAAGTGTTCAGCACAGGCTGAAACATAAAGAAACAGTATTGATTTTAAAGCTTGGTACAATTGTGCCTGAAGGGCACTGAAGGGGCTGGATGTTATTTGATTACTTTGCAAAAAAAATTGATATATACTTGTAAGTTATAATGGGTATAAAATGCCCTCTTGTATGATTCTGTTTTTCATTTTGCAAACACTATTTCAACCAAAGCATTTAACTTCTTTTATTATTGTTTTTACATTGAAGTTTGTTATGTGTTGACTGGGTTAGTCCCACTAGGATAGTAGTAGGAGTGATTTGGTCAGGCCACTGGAACTTCCCTTACTCCTTTTGATAAGTGCCATGGGACCTTTTACATCCATCTAAGCTACCACCAACACTGGCAGATGGGACCGTGGTTTAACATCTCATCTAAATAACAGCAGACTCAGGAGTACAGCACCCCTTCTTATGCTGCATTAGTAATCTGATCACCCAAAGTGGGAAGAGAACCCATAGCTGTTGTATCTTCTGGCACTAAAAGCAAGTGTGTTATCTGTTGAGCCATGCAGAGTGGGTTAAGTTTAATTCTTATTACTTCATTTTCATTGGAGTCCTGTTTAGTAACGTGGCTTGATAAGAGTTACGTAGTAGGTAAATGAAGACTGAAAGAATTAAACTCAGGACTACAATTTAAAGTACATTAACAGCTCGCAGCTTTAACCCTTTGTCATAATCTGTTAGCTGTTTAAGGAGAAGGAAAAGTCTCTTCCTTCACTGACCATTGCACCACCGCTCTGTTTAAAGCACTACCATTGCTAACCCAGTCTGCAGACCTCTCCATAAGTCAATACCATTTTCCCTTTAAGTTAGGTATAGGAAAAAATTTTTTTCCCCATATCTGTACAGCTGCCTGAAACTTTACCCCATGCTGCTGTTTTTGTTATTGTTTCTACTGGTGAATTCAAACATCTATGTAAAAACTGCATTTGTTATGTTCCTGTCTACGTATTCTTGACCCATTACAACTCTGAGCAGGTTGTTTTTTTTTCTGCTGTCATTGCTACCAAAAACTCATGGGCTGTCTAGGCTAGGCTAATTGCTGGCATGCATTCCTGATAATATTAAACTGATCCTCATGGCTGTCTTGAGTAAACCATTTGTTCTTCAGTACTATCTTGTGTGTTACTGAGTCTACCACCTAGAACATTTGAATCTATACACCATTGCTTCCTCCTCTGGTTTTATTAAAGACGTGCTGAAGGCTGAAGTAGGCTGATTTCCCTGTAGTCTCTCTAACTGTAGATAGTTCAATAGGTCGCTTTATTTTTCATAGTAGAAAAAGGCAGCACGCAACCCACAAGGCAAATGCTTCGTTGTAATTAGGATAAATCACGAATAATATTGTCAATGTCACAACGAAGCAACCAATAGTAGTAAGCATGTTAGTGGAGGTGTTACTCGTCCTTGTGGTGGATGTAATTTTTGTCCCTATATTAATACTTCAGATAAGTTCCACCATCCAGACCTACATAGGGAATTTTCCCTTCATGCTGATGCTATATGTAAGACGTCCAACATTGTTTATTTAGCTGAATGTCAAACCTGTCACTGTTTTTATGTTGGTAAAACCAACAGAACATTTAAGGACAGAATTAGAGAACACACCTATAATATTAGGAAACGATCTGAGAACAGTGCACCGGCTAAACATGTCATGCGGCACGGTGACAGCCGTTGCTTTCTTTTTAGGGTCCATGAGGTTATAGCACCTAACATCAGGGAAGGAGATATTAGGAATCATACTGAGTTTAGAGAGACTAGCTGGATCATTACCCTTACAGCTAAAAGGGGGAGTGGCTTGAATGAAAGAGCCTCCATTAAACCCCTATTAAAGAAACTTAGAATTCAGAAATGATATATTTTTTCATACACATACTTATATGTATGTCCACATTTTATATTTATATATACACACACATGTTTTTTTATATATATAGTTTTTTACTTTTGTGTGTTCCTGTTCTGCATATATGTGGTTATATATATGCTTTGTGTATTTTTTGTCCATGCATAAATTATTTGCACATTTTTATATATATATATATATATTTGTTGAGCGATATGAATATCACTTTAAGAGTTCATTTTAGCTAATTTGGAATTCTTTTTTGTGATTGGGCCATTGGTATTTGAATTCTTATAAAAGGATATTTCTCTTCATTATTATGTTTTAAGATCTGAAGAAGCTTAATAGCGAAAGCGCTTACCGTGTTTGTACTGTGTAATTAAAGGTTTTATGTTTTTAAACTTTCTGGGACTGCCTGGTTGCTTCGTTGTGACATTGACAATATTATTTGTGCTTTATTTTTCATATTGCATGGGTGCTTTTCATAGAGAATGTATGTCTGTTGAAAATTTGGGTGAAGGTCACTTGCTATATATAGATCACTGCTGAGATAAAACATCTTCTGTTACTCTGTGACCGGATGTTGGGGTATTTCAGAAAGTATACATGTAAATCCATTATGTATATGCAACTAACTAAAAAAATAAGTTAAAACACAACTTGCAGACTCCCTTTATATTTTGCAGTAATATGAAAATTAGTCTCATGGTAGCAAAGACATCTACAGAAAACAATTTTTAATGGCTTGTCTGTTTAGCCAGTATTTGTTTTGGAAACTCATGTCACCCACTGCACATTTATTTATTTTGTTTATTTATTTATTTATTTTACATTTGTTGACCGGGATAGCCCGACTGGATGCTTGTCCATTTTCAGCGGAGGCCCGGGGAGAAAAGCTCCAAACTTACAAACAGATAAAGACAAGCAAGTTACAGTATATGCACAAACACATTGTATTAACATACAAGTTACAGTCTCACATTTCAAGTTTATGAAGAATACAGTTTATATACAGAAATATATACAAATATGTTACAGTTTCTCTTATCAAACCTATAGGTGCAGCTTATATACAGAGTATCTGCAAAGATATTACAGTTTCTCTTTTCAAATATTTTTAGTGTAAGAGGTTAGTTGCTATGAATAAGACATTGCAGGGCTATGGAAGTAGATGAGGCATACAACCTTTTAAACAGACTAACAAGAAAAATGACTGGCAACAGTATAGATTTTTCAGAAGCAGAAGAAAAAATGCAGCCTCTCTGTTTAGAAATGTTAACTGTCTTTTCCTGCAGTTTTCTGTCATTGCTGACTAAAAGACTGTCTGGCTAGGTGGATATAAGACCACATTCATAGTCACGTTTTTGCTTCTTACCAAGTACTTAGGTATTCTGGGATATACATGGTCACTAGAAATCCAGCTGCCATTGTCAGTTGAAACACTCTCGTCTTGGCCCTCGTTATTTTGACATCAGGTGAAACACTCTCGTCTTGGCCCTCATTATTCTGACATTGCCAGGTGAAACACTCTTGTCTTGGCCCTCGTTATTCTGACATTGTCAGGTGAAACACTCTCGTCTTGGCCCTCGTTATTCTGATATTGTCAGGTGAAACACTGTCATCTTGGCCCTCGTTATTCTGATATTGTCAGGTGAAACACTCTTGTCTTGGCCCTCGTTATTCTGACATTGTCAGGTGAAACACTCTTGTCTTGGCCCTCGTTATTCTGACATTGTCAGGTGAAACACTCTCGTCTTGGCCCTCGTTATTCTGATATTGTCAGGTGAAACACTGTCATCTTGGCCCTCATTATTCTGATATTGTCAGGTGAAACACTCTTGTCTTGGCCCTCGTTATTCTGACATTGTCAGGTGAAACACTCTTGCCTTGGCCCTCGTTATTCTGACATTGTCAGGTGAAACACTCTCGTCTTGGCCCTCGTTATTCTGATATTGTCAGGTGAAACACTGTCATCTTGGCCCTCGTTATTCTGATATTGTCAGGTGAAACACTCTTGTCTTGGCCCTCGTTATTCTGACATTGTCAGGTGAAACACTCTCGTCTTGGCCCTCATTATTCTGATATTGTCAGGTGAAACACTCTTGACTTAGCCCTCGTTATTCTGACATTGTCAGGTGAAACACTCTCGTTTTGGCCCTCGTTATTCTGACATTGCAGGTGAAACACTCTTGTCTTGGCCCTCGTTACTCTGACGGATGTAGTGCTTTTTTTTCCTGCAACCATGCTTTTGCCTGCATTTTACTTCAACTTATCCAAGAAGAAGGATTTTCTCTGCATCCGGTATAAGGAGTCTATTTTGCTATATTGAACTTTAGTGTTTTGTACAAGTTTACGATGGATGATCTTATCACTGTTCAGCAGACCATCACTACACATTAAACTAAAGAAGGAGGTTATGCAAATATTTTTGCTTGGCACTTATACCTCCACAGCCCCTCTTATGGGGACTTTGTCCCCACATTCTCGATCTCTAAACATAGTACCTCAGAGGTTGCACCAACTTGGAGGAAAGAGAATGAATATATTAAGTTTTCCACTGAGTTGTTATGATCTTAAACAGAGTGTGCAAAAGGATCAAGTTGTGGGGGTACAGTCCCACAGTGTGGGTGGAGGGTGTATAGAAGAACATGGCTCCTTTCCTAAACACTTTCTAATAATATTTTTAAATTATAAATACTGTCAGCAGGAGTGGCCTTAGGTCAACTGGTGTCCTAGCCAAAAGGGCTCCCCGGTGCCCCCCACCACACCACCCAGTGCCCCCATCCTGGTCTACCTACACCAGATAAATACTGAAAAAGTGCCCCTGCTAGAGCAGTGCCCTAGGCGACTGCCTAGTTGGCCTATGCCTAAGACCGGCTATGACTGTCAGTCAGATGAGGTGGCCATCAGCAGCTTTAGTAGTAACATCAAGTAGAAGCAATGTCAGCTAAAACCTGGGAGCTGCACACCAGTTGATGGTTTCATGTCTAGGGTTAACCTCATCAGTATAGGCATCCATACTGTATCAGGCATCTACTTTATTAGCAGGCTTCTGCAAGAGGGCTTCACAGGAATGATAGTGTCATCTTCTTTTATGGGGGGAGGGGCTAATAGCACTGACGAAAACCAGGACTATGCCAGCCCACAATAGTGCTGGAGTGCTGGAATGGATAGTTGATGCACAACTAACTAAACACCTTGAATTCTTTAGGCTGTAATTCCAACAGTTCACATATCATTAAAGTTGTGCATGGTGCCAATATAGCTCTCTTAAAAGCAGCAGGCTGTATTCATAGGTGGCTAGAGAAAAGCTGTCACGCTGGGGGAGATGAGCTTATTGACTCTACGTTTTTGACTTTATGTGCTATGAAGTACCTTACTCTGTATTATTAGATGGTGGCTTGGATATACACATTTTTTCTTTGATTTAAACATAATTTAACTAACAATAGTTTAGTGTTCTTTTTAATGTCATATCAGTTGCCAATTACATGTCCCACTGTTTTCATTATGTTCTAGTAATGTGGAAACATACGGTTGTACCAACACTGTGCATTAAGCAAAAGATATTTTGTTCCTTGCATTTCTCCCAGGTAACTGCAATTAACCCCTAGATCTAGTTAGATTGGCTGAGAGTTGAGTTTTTAGATTTTCTTCCAGCTTGGTAAGATTAAAGCTTTTTTTCTTGACTTAAAACAGGAAGCTGCCAGATCCTCCACTACTGACTTGCTCCTAGCCTGGAGTGAACCTTTAGTTAGTACTTGGCTGGGAGTGACCCTTTAGTTAGTACTTGGCCGGGAGTGACCCTTTAGTTAGTACTTGGCCTGGAGTGACCCTTTAGTTAGTACTTGATGGTAGACATCTTGAGATGAAACTAGATTAATAAATTGAGTACTGACTGTGCTGAATGAGAACCTATAAGATGCCTAGCATATTCAATAGGTCTGTGGCATTTCTTGAACGTGAAACAAGGTGCATCATTGTCAATAATGTCTTCCTCTTTGCTTGCTATGGATTTTCCAGCTTGACAAACACCCAACCACAGATCTTGCAAAACTTGAAAAAAAAACATACCACAGAACTAGTAGCCTTACTACAGGTTTCTGTAGTTATATTTGCCACTGAGGAGTCTGGGGTAGTTACAGGTGCTCTTCATTTTTGTATCAGTTCTGTTGTACAGAGCTGTGTCTTGTAGTTTTCCTACATGTGACTGAGGGTCAGCTGGTCAGGTTCTAACTACCTTAACTCATTAAAGCCTAGTGATGCCTTCAGGCGGTTCTCCACTTATATCTTAGTGACACCTATAGGCTTCTAATATTGCCTATTCATATTTACATTAATAATTCCAAAAGTATGCTGCATATAAGCTATTGAAAGATTTAATCTTAAAGGTTACACAATAGGCAGTTCAACTGTACTAATATTTGGCCTTGGTGTAGCGCAGATAAAGAAATATGAATTGTTCATATAATATTTTTTTATATTGTCATAATTTTCATTTTTATGTAAATATGTCAACAATCAAGTGGCACAGCCAGAACTGATTAGTCTCATATGAAAGCTCTCAGCAGGATGAATGCAATGCTGTTAGTAGAATGTGTGTAACTTGAGTGGTTGCTGAGCAGACCTCTCAACTGTCCAGATTTCTGCAGAATGTCCATATTTTTATCTCGTATGTTTGGTCTTTTCCTCATAAAATTTGTATTTTTCTGGTAAATCATTGAGGACTGAAGTCAAATAATGATAATCATTTAAGTTTTAGACTTCATATCCTTCAGAAAATGCATTCTAACTCAAAAACCTTTTATTCTAGCAAGTTTCTAAGGCTATAAGAGCAATAGTTAAAATTTGTACTTATTTTAGGACCTTTATCCCCTCCATTATTTTTGGCTTTGTCCAGATGTCTTGTGTGTAAAGGTTAATAGCTATGTTGCTGACATGCTGTAATTTGTTTACAAACTGTTACAAACTTAATAGTTAATGTACTTACTGTGACTTATAAAATTCAATTTAAGACATAGAACCTAAAGAATACTACCACTGTAAAAATAGTATGTGCTGAAGAGTTTACCATTTATACTTCTTTAGTAACCTCTGTGGTTCCAGACATATGAACATTTGTTTGAAATGTGAGTGTGAGGACATAACTTGATTTTATCAAAAAGCTTAGGCTCCACCCATTGGAAGTTAGGGTGAAAAACCTGGAGTGCTCCACTGGAGGGAATGAGTTAATACAGCTAGTCAAATGGGTATACCGTCAAATGTTAC
This sequence comes from Protopterus annectens, assembly GCF_019279795.1. Classification (NCBI taxonomy): domain Eukaryota; kingdom Metazoa; phylum Chordata; order Ceratodontiformes; family Protopteridae; genus Protopterus; species Protopterus annectens. The sequence goes on from NC_056746.1 coordinate 6,621,561, forward strand.
CGTAATACAAATAGGCCAATGTACATTTTATCATTCTTTAAAGACTAGATTGTTAGGAAGTGTAGGTTACTGTTTGCGTGGTACCACTGTGCATTTTAATTGGGACTATTTCCTTCCTTCACTGCTGTGGGTTTATTTCTGTCTTTATGGTAGGTTTGTAGGGCTAGTTTTGTTTCGATTAGTTGCAATTGAGCAATAATTTTATGAAGGATTGTGCACTGATTCTTCAGAGGAGAAGCATATTTCACTTTTTAGCTGTTATAATACAACGGATGAAACAGGCTATCAAGAAGGCTGGTCGGACACATTCCTGCTTGTGCACAGATGTCAGCTGTATACTTGTTATTGGATGTCCATACACTATACTGTAAGCTGGAGGCAGGGTTTTTAGCATGACAGCGATTAAAATAGGCTATCACGTATAAAGTCTCCTATAGAGGCTTTACATTTGAAATTTACAAACATTAAACATTAAAAGACAGAAACCTATCTCTAGTTTGGTTCAGCAGTAATGTACTGTAACACCTTTTAAACAAGAATTTTGGAGATTCATATTTACAGTAACATATATTCTCATTAAAAAAAAAAACAAAAACAAGTAAAAAGGTTAATATTGTTTGCTGTTTTCATTTTATTTGATGATGCTTATGGCTAATTCAGCCTCTGCTTAACCCCTTCATCTGTAAATCTTTTCCTTCATGTTTGAGCCCCTGTCCAGTAGCAACATTACTTACCTGCTCTAACTAGTCCTTTGTTTCGTGCATGTCCAGTAGCAACATTACTTACCTGCTCTAACTAGTCCTTTGTTTCGTGCATATCCAGTAGCAACATTACTTACCTGCTCTAACTAGTCCTTTGTTTCATGCATGTCCAGTAGCAACATTACTTACCTGCTCTAACTAGTCCTTTGTTTTGTGCATGTCCAGTAGCAACATTACTTACCTACTCTAACTAGTCCTTTGTTTCGTGCATACCTTTTGTTAATTTATCATCCTTCTTTTCTATGTATGCCATTACAGTCTTTGGTTTAGGCTAGTATTTGGTTGTTTCTTTGAGGTTTTATTTATTTACTTATTTATTTGTTTATTTTGTCTTTGTTGACCAGGATAGTCCAAATAGGCAAACCCATTTTCAATGGTGGCCTGGGAAGAAAAGAACCATTCAGTTGCAGTCTAGATATTACATATATGAGTACAATTTACAATGCCATAACATATATACATATACATTTTACAATGACATACTATATACACATGTATAGGTTCATAGGTTCATAGGTTCATACTAGGCTATCTGCCCTGGGGCATTTATAAGCCTAGCCCGATTGTGTTTCTTTTACGCCACCCCTTGATTTAAGTATACTGTGCCCTTTTTAAAGTTTAGTTTACTGTGCCTCTGTCTAATAGTGACACGGAAGTAATCCCCGGGACAAACCTACGATCCCCATCCACTCATCAAGATTCTTCTTGAAGAGAGTCAGTGAGGTGCTCTGCCTAACATGAATTGGAATTCTATTCCAGAGCGAAGGGAGCCTCTGGGTTATGAATCTGTCCTCCAGCATGTTCTATTTATTTCTGTGCTGAGGTTCAAGTCTCTCGAGCGCATGGCTCTAAGGGATTTAGATTTACTGAGGTAGAGCATGTCCATTAATTCTGGGTTGGACATATCTTTATATGTCAGGCATAGATCGCCTCGAAGTAGGCGGTATGCAACTGAGTAGAGCTGGAGTTTTTTTAACCGAGCAGCATATGGCATCTGTTTGAGTCCCTTGATCCTCCTGGTGAGGTACTTTTGGGGTCTTTCTAATTGCTGCAAGTGTCGGGTAAGGTACATTCCAAAGGGGGCATTGTATTCTATGATGGGCCTGATGAGGGATGAATAAAGGGGCACGATTACCTCTCTTGATCTAGATGTGAATCCTTTCATGATGAGGTGGGCTATGTAGAAGGTCTTTCTGACCACTTTGGCAATGTGGTTGTCAAAGGAGAGATTGCTATCAACTTGGGTCCCCAGATCCCTAATTACTTTCTCTGTACTTAATGGGTTACCACCTATGTGGTAATTTGTGGGCACATTGTTTTTGCCAAAGGGTATGACTGTACACTTTTTGGCATTTAGCTTTAGACCATGGCTCTGGCACAAGTTATCCATCTCTGCGAGACCTTTTTGAAGGATGTTTGTGTCAGCTGGAGAGTCGATTATGGTGCCCAGTTTGCAGTCATCTGCAAACTTGGTGAGCCATAGTCCTCCCACGTTGGCCTGTACCTCAGAAAAGTAAATACCGAACAAGAGAGGTCCCAGGACAGAACCTTGTGGGACACCACTTGTGACCAGTTTCAAGTCTGACATGGCTCCAGCAACTCTGACTCTGTAGGTTCTGTCTTTGAGCCAGTTTGTGACCCATCTTGGGACATAGGGGTTTATATTTAGGCTGGATAGCTTATCTATGATGCCCGAGTGGGGTATTGTGTCAAATGCCTTTGCGAGGTCCAGATAGGCTGTGTGGACTACCTTCCCTTCATCTATGGCCTTGGTGACTGTTTTGAAGAAGTCAACCAGGTTCAAAAGGCAGGATCTGCCCTTGACGAAGCTAAATTGGGTAGGATCTAGTGTCTGTAGGTCCCCAATGTCTTTGTTTATGAGTTCCATGATGATCCTCTCCATAGCCTTGCAGACTAAGCTAGTCAGGCTTATGGGGGCGATAGTTTCCAGGGTCCGCAGAGGCGCCACCTTTGTGGAGTGGGACCACTGTTGCTGTACGCCATTCTTTGGGCACATATCCTGTAGTGAGGCTGAGATTGTACAGCAGTTTTACTTGAGGGATTAGTTCTTCTTGGAGTTCATGTAGGACGCAACCCGGGACGCCATCTGGTCCCATGAAAGCAGTGTTTTTTGCTTTGGAGAGGGCGGCCTTCACCTGAGCATCAGAGATGTTTGGGAGGTTGCACTCTGCCGGGATAGATACTTGCTCTTTTGGGGGGGGGGGAGAAGTTTGCACTGAACCTGTCTTCCAGGATATTGGCGATGTCTGTGGGTTCAGTGTATTTTTTTGTCATTTAGAATCAACTCAGAACAAGTCTGGGAGTTGCATCCCAGGTTCCTAACATAACTGAAAAAAGCCTTATGATTGTCTTTAGTGTCCTGTGCAATTTTTCTCTCGAAGCTGGCCTTGGAGGATTTTATGAGGGATCGTAATTTTTTGCTAGTACTGATCAGAGATGCCTTCCCTTTTAAGGATTTTCTCTATCATGTAGTAGCTTCCTCCTTCTGTTGTACAGTTTATTTATGGCTGGGGTCCACCAGACTGGACGCCTGCCTTTGGATGATTGGGTCTTGATTTTGTTTGGGATAGCATGATCCATGCATTCCTGGAGATGTCCGTAGAATGCGTTTATATAGGATTCTGCAGTTTGGGCCGTAGTTTCCACTGGCCCTGGGGCCTTGAAGGATTCCACTTCAGTTTTGAGAAGTGTGAAGTTCGCTTTTGAGAAATTTTTCACTGTGGTTTTCTGGGCTGGGGGTGGGGTCGGGATGTGGATATCCAGTGAAATTAATTTATGGTCTGATCTTACCAATGAGGGATATACTTCTGGTATGGAGCATAGAGTCCCCATGTTGGTAATGATCAGGTCTAGTATGTTTTCCCCTCTTGTGGGAGTGGTGACTAGTTGTTCCATAGCATTTCAGTTTATAAATTCCAGGAACCTTTGGGCTAAGGTGCTGGGGCTTGAGTAATGCTCCCAGTCTATGTTTGGGTAGTTGAAGTCGCCCAATATAATGGTGTTCGGAGAGATCTTCATGTTTTCAGGAAAGCAGAGTGGGATTCCTGACTTTGAGAGGGTGGTCTGTAGGATGCTATAAACTGAAAAGCAGTCTTGCCCACTGTCAGTTGCACATGGATGGTCTCTGATACTTCGTGCAATGCCACTAACCTGGAGGTGTGGATATCCTTGATAAATATGGAAACTCCCCCTCCTTTTGTGGTTTGGTCTGGGTTTTGGGGCCAAAAAGCATGATATGAGGTATAACCTGGTAGTGCTGGGGTACTGTCTGGAGCCTTGAACCAGGTTTCTGTCACTGCACAGATATTGATGTTCTCCATACTGAGGAGAGCTTTGAGTGCATGCATCTTGAGGTTAAGACTTCTGGCGTTTAGCAGCATTACCCTTAGTTTCTTGTTCCTTGTGCTGTCTATGGAGGTGGGTTTGACTTTTGAGCCTTGCCTAAAAAAGGCACTATGGGGGTGGCAAGAGCCTTTGCCAATATCCAAAAGCCCAGGGATGACACGTGCAAGCCGTCCCTAATGAAGCAATGTGGGTTGTCGAGCATGTCATCCCAGGCTGACAGACACTGGATCCCCTTTGAATGACACCAACATTTTAGCCAATTGTTAAAATCGATCATTTTGTCTTTATACTGTGGCATCATTCTAGGTAAGGGTAAGATGCTGCTCAAGGTCAGGGTCATACCGGCCTGGGCTACATGATCAGAGAGCTCCTCTATGTCTCTTTTCATGTAGTCGAGGGAGGTATGTCTCAGGTCATTCACGCCAGCATGTACAATGACTGAGTCATATTTGTATTTGCTTTGGAGTGACCTGAGTGCTTGCGTTATGTGGTGGAGCCTAGTGCCCGACAGGCAGCTCACTGTGACCTTTTCTTTATTCAGCCTGGTGAGCGGGACATCAGTGTGTCTGACAATAGAGTCACCTATTACAAGAGTATCAGATGTGTTATTCAGCCTTAAGGGCTGTGACTGCTTGGCACACTGACTTTGTGTGTTATGTGTTGTACGTGTTTTGTTTTGGGGTAGCGTTTGCTTGGATGTCTGCTTTGGAGGTCTCTGTTGCTTAGGTAGATTTTTATTTAGAGCCTCCGAGTATGTTTTTGTGTTTTTATGTGTTTGGTTCGCTGTTGTGGTGGGACTATGTGATACTGTAATTGTATTGTGTGAGGTTACCTTCTCCTCCTGACTGGTTACACCAGTTTTGAGATGAGAGAGCTCAGCCTCCAGTTTGGCTAAATAGTTGCATCTCTCACATATATTTGAACCTGTTTGGAGGAGGAGAGGGTTGTCCGTGTACATGAGAAAGTTGTAACATTGCCTCAAAATTCCCAGATTCACCAGCTGGACTGGAGAGGAAACCACTGACTGACCTTTGGACATGCTAGAGTAATATAGGGAACTGAATTAAAATGGACCAATAGGGGACAAGGTAATCGTAGAGAGTATAAGAGTAAGTAGTGCTTATGGTTTATTAGTGCTAACTTGTAAAATTACTTATTTGGACCAGTGAGGGGCCTTAGAATGAGAATATGGTGTTTACTTTGAGAGATAGAGCAGTTCTAAGGAAAAAAGTGAAGAGCAGACTTTGTGGAGCCAGGAATAGTTTAAACCCAATTAGGCGGCGCTGCCCGATGTTGCGCTATGCGCAAAAACGCGCAAAAGAGGGTTTTAAGAGACATACTATACATATAAGTACAATTTACAAGTACAATTTACAATTATATAACATATATACATGTACAGTTTACAATGACATACTATATACACATACATAGAATTTACGACGACATACTATAAATACAAGTACAAGTTACAATCATATAACATCTATACATATACACATTACAATAACATTCTATATATACATGTAGATATACAATGCCATATTTAGCTGTCAGCTTTGTCTATTACATTACTACATGTAGAAGTTTACAGGTGGTTAAGCATTGTGCATCAGTAACATCTGTGTATTTGCTAGTGATGCTATAGAATTATTTTAAAGTATTAAGTTTTATAGCATAGAGTTTTATATTGCAGCTTGCATTGGCATAGTACAGGTTAGTTGTTACCTTACCCAGGATTTTGTAGCAATATTTACTGTAGATAATAGATAATTTCCTATTTTCTGTGATCCAAGTTTTTGCTCATTTACCATTAGGACGTGTGTCACGTTTTGACTACACAGTATTACGTGCTGCTCTTGTATTTGTATTTTACCGTTAGGACGTGTGCCACGTTTTGACTATGCAATATTACATGCTGCTCTTGTATTTGTATTTTATGTTTGAGATGTACTGCATTTATGCTTTTCTTCTGTCTGCACAGTTAATGGATATGTTTCTCTTAAAAACAAACCTGTATGCAGTCCATTGGTACTACATGTTTAATAAAATGAAAATGAATAATGATATAACTACCGCCCCATTAGCCTGATGAGCTTGGTCTGCAAGGCCATGGATCGTTTCATCTTGGAGCTTATAAACAAAGAAATAGGTAACCTCCAAACCCTGGAACCCACTCAGTTTGGGTTTATAAAAGGTAGATCATGTCTACTAAACCTGATTGACTTCTTTGAAGCAGTCACCAGAGCCGCAGACAAGGGGCAAGGTAGTGTACACAGCCTTTCTTAACCCTGCCAAGGCTTTCGATACCATCCCCCACTCTGGAATTATAGATAAATTCTCTAAACTGGGCATAAATCCCTATGTCACAAGATGGGTGGCCAACTGGCTTACTCACAGAACCTACACAGTAAAAGTAGCCGACTCCAAGTCCGACTTCAGACCAGTGACGAGTGGAGTACCACAGGGTTCAGTCCTGGGTCCTCTCCTGTTCGGCATCTACTTCTCTGAAGTGCAGGCCAACACAGATGGTCTTTGGCTAACAAAGTTCTCAGATGACTGCAAACAAGGAGCCATAATATAATCACCTAATGATGTAGACATTCTACAAAAGGACCTCACAGAGACAGATGCTTGATGTCAAAGTCATGGCCTCAAGCTCAATGCCAAGAAGTGCATTGTCATCCCCTTTGGGAAAAACTCGGTACCCATGAACTACCACATAGGCGGTAGCTCACTAAACACTGAAAGTGTGATAAGATACCTTGGGACACATTTGGACAGTAGTCTCTCCTTTGATAACCACATTACTGCAGTAGTCAGGAAATCCTTCTATGTGGCACACCTCATCACAAAAGGGTTCTCCTCTAGAAAAAAGGAGGTCATTGTTCCTCTCTACTCATCCCTCATCAGACCCATTATAGAGTACAATGCCCTGTGTGGCATGTGTCTCACAAGACACCTACAACAATTGGAAAGGCCACAGAAATACCTCAGTAAAAGGATTACTGTCCTCAAACAGATGCCATACACAGACCGTCTCAAAAAACTCCAGCTCTACTCCATCGCATATCTCCTACTCAGAGGCAATCTCTGCCTAACATACAAAGCTATGTCAAACCCAGATCTGTTAGACATGCTACATTAAAGAAATCCCAACCTGTCCAAACCACATGCTCCAGGGACCTAAACCTTGTCACCACATTAAACAGAACATGCTGGAGGGGATAGATTCCTATCCCAGAGATATATTTAGGATAGTTTTGTATTGGGAATAGGGTACTTTTAAAAGGTTGATTGATTGACAGTCATATGAAAAATGAAGTGTATATAAGCATATGTTTGTTTAATGGCTGTTTTTTTCCTGAGGAAGTCCCACTAATAAAGGACAAAAGCGCTACAACTTCTTGGTTATTTCACTGGTATATATTTTGGCTCCTACCACTTACTTTATCAGTTTGGAATGGGACAGGCTTCCCATCCATGTGAAACTGAGTTCTTCTATTACCCAATTTAAAACCAACCTAGACCAGTGGATGGGGAATAGGAAGTTTACACCAGACCTGGCACCCACGCCCTTTATGGACAGAGGTATCTCATAAATGCCTGACCCTCAATGTCCTATTTGGTACAGGGATGCCATTATTCTTTTGTAAAGGCGTGGATAGGCTTAGAAAGCCCCCTATGTTGTTAGCCTAGTAACAATCTGTGAATATATGAATCTATGAAGTGTAAACACTTCTCAGTTTTTGTGGATTATTTAAAACTGTATAATTCATCAGATAAGGAGCTGAAAACACAGCTGCATGTGGTCAAAATGTTCTTAAGTGATATAAGAATGTCATTTAATCTTGACAAATGTGCAAAAGCAATATTTAAAGCAGGAAAGCTGGGTCTATATTAGATAATCAAACTTTCAAAAGTTCGAGTGTCATATGGTCGACACCATATTATCGAATTTTTGAAAGTTCAAACGTTTTAATGGAGATCTCCATACAGCGCGGAATGGGAAGATTTCCCTTTTCTGCACTGTAGTGCGATCTCAGAGTTGGTATATTTAAGAGCAGGGGGTGTGGGGGATGCAGGGGGGCTTGCCCCCTGCTTAAAATGTTCAGGTAGGTTATTTGTGTAGTTTTTTTTTTTTATTAGACTGCGGTGGTGGTGCTGCGGTAGCGTTGTCGCCTCACTGTTAGATGTTGCATGTTCGATTCTCAGAGTGTCTTCTGTGTGTCGACATGCGTGAATGGGCCTTCCTTCGTTGAAGGTTGTGCATTAGGCCCGGCAAGCCAGCATGTAAAAATCTACTGCCAATCATTAGCGGACCGGAGTTCCGCTGTGGCGACCCCTAACCAGGAAAAGCCGAAAGACAGTTATTTTTTTTTATTAGATGTGCGAACTTTTAAAAGTTTGATCATATGGTATCGACCATATGACATTCGAACTTTTGAAAGTTCGATTATCTAATATAGACCTGGAAAGCTGCAGCACCAAGAAATTATCAGTCTGGGACATGAATGTGATATAAAGGAACTTGAGCAGGAGGGGGTGTATAAATATTTGGGAACTGATGAAAGATCAACAATAAAACATGAACAAATGTGAACAAAACTCAGTAGGGATATTTTACAAGACTAAAATTAATGCTGAAAACAGCCCTGACATCTACATACAAAGCCAAAACTATAAACCAATTTGCTCTTTCTGTTCTAATTTACAGTTTTGAGGTAAATGACTGGCCCCAAAAGGTATTGAATCAGTTGAACAGACAAACAAAAAAATGCTTCATGCTTACCAAATGATATATAAAAATCAGTGTATACCAAGATTATATATTCCTCATTCTGAAGGAAGTATGGGCCTCATTGAAACTAATTACATTTATAGATCTGCAATCATAGGACTTCATACATATCTGCTGACCTTAACAGACCCAAACAAAGGAATGTTTTAAAACATGAGGAGAATAAGTCTAAGATGGCTTCCCCGCTTAGTTTAGCTGAAGCATATTACTGTCAAGTGGGAATGGAAATCAAACCAGAAGTAGACAAAAATCAGGCAGCAACTGAATGTGCTGAAAAACAAAAGAAAGAATATAAGGAGAAGGATCAGATGAAAAGGCAAGAAATGTGGAAAAGGCATAAATATATTTGCAAGTACAGAAAACTCCTGAAACAACCTCATGTTGATCAGGATCTGTCTCAGGAATGGTTAAGGAGAGTTGAATTTAAACCAAAGGGTGAAAGGTTAATATTGGTGGCCCAGGATAGTGGACTATCTACATGCTAGTTTACAAAGTCCATTGAAAATGTAGGAGAAACAGACAAATGCAGGTTCTGTAAAACAGAACTGACAACAGTCCCACATTTTGTTGTATACTGAAAGGCATAATAATGTGGCAAGACTGTTGAATTGGGGATTGTGCAAAGTAGCTGAGAAGCATTGGAAACGTGAGCAACAGAGTATTATAGAAAATGATGAAGTTTGAATCACATGGGATCACCCATTACCAACAGTTCAAAAAACAGATCCAAGAAAACCAGATATCGCAGTCCACGGAAAGAAGAAAAAAGTAGCATTGGCCATTGAAATTGCTACACCCGGTAATTACAGTGTCTTAAGTATAGAGAGACACAAAGTCATAAAATACCAGGATTTGCAGGCAGAAATAAGGGCAATGCGGAAGGAGGATACCCAGACTTGGAGAAATTAAACCATGCATCACAGATCACAGATATCATCTCCAAAGTTCGTAGTTCATAGCTTCACACTGTAGGGAAATAATGGCTTGTATGCGTGTACTCATGAGTAGTGAATGAGGCATGTAAATGAGCCATTGTTTCTGAAGTGCATAATATAATACTTGATACCAAGTTACTGGCCTACTGCATAAGGTGTACTTCAGACATCCCTATTAGTCATACATTGTCCCATGAGTTGTTGTTTGTGCATTTTTATGTAGGATAGTTGCAAGTAAAGCAATCTGATTGGCTACACCACTGAACACTGATTTTCTACACAACATTCTCATTACATATGCTACTTAAATCTAAGTGCATGTCAACAACCTGCATTGCAAGAACGCTGGAATGTGACAGACACGAAAAGCTCTGCCCCGTCTTGAAGACCCCTGCACAGTGCTACTGCCAGCCTCCTGCCCTAATTTTTTTTCTGGAATGTTGTCTTCCTTGGCTGTTCCATCTCTCTTTTTTAGTGATTGTGCATTGGTCCTTGAATCTTTCTGGATCTGATTATTTGAATGAACTTCCATCTGCACCTGCGATGGAAGTGGGGGTAAGAAAGTAAATGCCAAGTGCTTTGTCTCCTCCAGACTTCACACATTTTAACATCGTTGTAATGAGAGACCATCATGAAGCAACTGTTGTTGATACTCTAGGAGATCTTTTTTATGTAAACATTTATCATGCTCCCAGGTGGTTAAGACTTGTTGGACTGGCAAAAAGCAGTAGTTAGTGGTTAGCAACAGTGCAAAACCCCTTCCATTAATATTTTATGTCAACAATTTACATACCAGCTTTACAACCAGAATTCCAAAATTTGTGTTCACGTTTCAGTTTTACTAAAGTATTCATATACACACTTCCGAAGGATTATCCTAATTATGAACATAAAAAAAAAAGAAAGAAAGTTATTGCAAACATCTTGGAGCTGTACTAGCTGTCATTTCAAACTGTGTTTCAATCCATATGGCAGTCCATAACTCTCATCCCTTTCTATCCTGCCCAGAAAGTGCAGCCACCTCCCTTACACTCTTTCCATCTTCTACTTGGTCCAGCAATCTTTCAGCCCCTTCTTGACATTCCTCTACCATTTAACACTCTCCTCCCTTACTCTTGCAGTCTCTCCGCCATATCTTTCTTACAACTCTTGCATTTTCTCTTTGAACCAGTCCTGCTATTAGCATTAAACAAAACCTCTGGCTTTCCATCTTTTCCATTTGCTCTCAATCACCCTGAAGACCTACGTTTTCCAGTCCAGTGCATTTCCCTATCACACACTTCCTCCCAGAAATTGACTGTAGCCTCCAGTCCTCACATTACTGCATGCCCACCACATATGAAGACTCCTTGAACCCTTTCTGACATCTGCAATAAACATCTCTATCAAGATGCTCTCGCTCATGCCTACTGTGGATTCTCTACCAGCTGTGCATTATCCTTCTCTGCTGATCAAACATGAAGCCCACACCTCTCTTTCCATCAATTGTTACATCTTGACTCTGCTCTTCCTCTCCCATTCCTCATATCTCCTCTTTGTATCCCACTGTAAGCTTTTGCCATGCCTCCCTCTCTCTTTTTTCACCCAGTGCTCTACACGACTTGCCCAGTCTGGTTTTCTGTAGTACATACATGGAGATATGTATATGCTACACTACTAGTTTTGTTACCCTTTCTCATGTCACTCAACCTCTTCATAAAGCTCTTTCCACTCTCTTTAGACTCAAATATGTCCACTATTTTACCTGTTTCTGTATGCAGTCTTACCTAACCTCATCCTATGTCTTGCACATCTCATCTCCCTCTAGTGATATGCCCCTTACCTTCCCGAGCTCTTAACTTTTTTCAGCCTCAGTTCTTGACCTCCTCAGTAATACCGCGAGTTTTACATTCTCCACAACTTCTCCCTGATCATCTCCTGCTTCTTTACATACACAGACTATTGCATGCACTATACTTTTACCTTATCTATACATATATATATATATATATATGTATGTATATATGTATGTCTTCCTCTCAGCTTTCTTTCCTATTTAACTTGCCATTTAGCTCAGTTCTGTATCCCCTAATTTATAAAGCCATTTTCACAAGTTAACTGTTATTACATATCTCTGAAAACAGTCTCTTTCATTACCCTTTTTACTTGTCTACAACAATCCTATATCTATTTACGTTTGTTTATATATATATATATATATATATATATATATATGTGCGGCAGTGGTGCTGCGGTAGCATTGTCGCCTCGCAATAAGACGTTGTCCCTTTCGATTCTCCACTAGACCGTCTTTTGTGTGACGACATGTGTGAATGGGTGTACCTTCGTTGAAGGTTGTGCGTCAGAACTGGCAACTCGGCATGTGAAAATCTACTGCCAATCCTTAGCTGACCGGAGTTCCACTGTGGCGACTCCTAACCGGGAAAAGCAATATATATATATATATATATATATATATATATATATATATATACACACACACACACACACACACACACACACACACACACACACACACACACACACACACACACAATCCAACCCTATCTTCAGACCTCTATGATCTATTCCAGAACTGTAAACAAAGTAGTATGCACATCCATTGTTAACACTATGCAGTCATCAACAAATAAATCACACAAGTGTACTTTCTGGTTTCCCCTGCCTCCTTTTGCCACACTTCCCTGATCTGCTTAACTACTAGCTCAAGCACTAATAGAAATGAATGTAGTAATAAAGGAGACACTTGTCTTGTACTATTTTGCAATGCAATGGTTTCATTATCTTTAGATTGTCATACAATGTATGCAGCCCTACTAATCATTTGCTTTCAGAGTTCTTCTTTTCAGTTAGCAATCTGTACATAATTCTCTGCCTTACTGAACTGAAAGCTTTTTTCCTTTTTTTTTTTACAATCAATGCCTCCTACTCCTTGCATCTTTCTGTTCCCTAACCAATCAATATTACCTCACAGCATCCTCCAGCTGTCATCGAAAGGACGATCATTAATAAATCATTTTTGCCCTTGTTGCATTGACCTCCCTATAACTCCTTCTAATTCCTCAATCAATATTCTAACAATGTATTTGACTTTGCCATTAATCAAGGAAAGAAATCTGCAATTCCTCAGGTTTTGCTTACTGGTCTTCCCATCAAGCAAAACAATTGTGATGACCACGCAAACTGAATCTATCTGGCAAACTTCCTTCTCTAAGTACTTGCTCCAATAGCCTATCCCTGTACCTCACTAATTTTGAACTTGTTAAACTCAACTGAAAGTGTTTTTTCCCATATATATTTCATTCCTTAAGTAATCTATTGCATCATCCGGATCCTGCACTGTTATCCAACTTTCCATAAATCATCCCCATAAGAAATCCCAAATGCCGAGACTGCTCTTGCATGTATCTTTCATATTATTGCCACCTGTCCTTCCTCTTCGTAGAAATCCTCTTCGAATTCACGCATGCCTCATTCATTTCTTCCCCTTTGGAAATCTTCTGACCAGCCTTACGTATCACTGTTTCCACCGCATTTTCTCTTCCCTGTGCCTTCAACTTAATAGCCAGAAATGTAGCTTGCATGCTATCTTGTGTCCTCGGCAACTCTTTATTTGAAAACTTATTAGATTTTAGAAATTGAAAACAAAGAATTAAGCATTTAAAAAAATATATAAGAAATGAATAACTATATAAGAGTTTGTATTAAACTAAACCAGTAATACTTTTCTAATAAATCACTAAGCTTTTGCCATAATAAGTACTGATGTGTGACATTTGACGTTCTCATATTAATAGCTTGCAATTCTTTGTTACATACAGTCTTAGCTAAACAAACAAATTCTGTAAAAGAAAGGGTATTGTCATCCCTCCAGTGTCACCTTGTCTTCTGTGACATCTTTGTCTGCTTTTCATTAGTATTTCCTGTACTGCATGTATGACTTCGCAAAAACAGGATATACATATATATATATATATATATATATATATATATATATATATATATATATATATATATATATATATATATATATATATTTCCCCTTGTCCATAAAGCATGGATTCCAGGTTAGACAGGCAAGTTTATGTGCCATGTGCTTACCAGTACCGGTGATCCTAGTTTAAAAACACTCAGTCTTTAGGATGCTACTGAATCACGGCAGCATTTTGAGGAGACAAAGTCAGTGTCAGAGTCACACCATATGCCATGTGTTGTGTGCATCACCAAGATAATGCCATAGCTGAGCACAGTGTTGAAACTTGGGTATTTGGTGCCCAGCAGTTTTTATTATCATAGTACACTGTGTATGGTTGTCCTGCATGTGTTTCAGTCACCGGGATAGGGTGCCCAGCAGTTTTTATTATCATAGTACACTGTGTATGGTTGTCCTGCATGTGATTCAATCACCGGGATATGGTGCCCAGCAGTTTTTATTATCATAGTACACTGTGTATGGTTGTCCTGCATGTGATTCAATCACCGGGATATGGTGCCCAGCAGTTTTTATTATCATAGTACACTGTGTATGGTTGTCCTGCATGTGATTCAGTCACTGGGATAGGGTGCCCAGCAGTTTTTATTATCATAGTACACTGTGTCTGGTTGTCCTGCATGTGATTCAGTCACCAGGATAGGGTGCCCAGCAGTTTTTATCATAGTACACTGTGTATGGTTGTCCTGCATGTGATTCAGTCACTGGGATAGGGTGCCCAGCAGTTTTTATTATCATAGTACACTGTGTATGGTTGTCCTGCATGTGATTCAGTCACCCGGACTGTTATCCATGTGTTCTGTTCTCATGCAGCAATGCTTATATCATCCATATTGTGCCATTCTGGGCACACATTGTTATTTTGTCTGCCATGCAGATTTACTGCCACAAGGAATAACCTACTGGGATGTTTGACTACAGTCCCTTCTACTGTAGCACATTAAACATGATTGCCTTCAGTGCAGCTCTTTTTCTGAATCACAAACTAAACTTACTACAAGCCATCTGGCCTTTGTGGAGCTCCTTCTTTGGTATAACCTGGATCTTTCTGAATCCCATTTTATATTTGACTGACTTTTTGTTTCATTGTAATTCCAGGAATAAATTGAATTAATACAATCTCATATGAAGAACTGGCAAAATGATTGCTTACACTTAGTTTTAGTATAATGCTGATGTTTTTTTTTTGCACCCTAACATTCAGTCAGTTTTAAAAAAGTTATACAAACCCATGAGAACAGATGGCAAAGAAGTGCGCCTTACTCCGGCAGTTCAGAATTATATAAGTTGTAAAAGAATGTTGTGAAATGTCTGTGTGCTCTCACATTTGGACAGATGAAAATTATTTTGTTCTTAATAGTGATGGTTTTCCCATGCAGGTCCCATCAGAAGTAATAATTTCCTGTTTTTTGAGTGGTCCTTGACCCATAATTATAAGGGGGCCTTGACACCCACCAACTAATATAAACATGATATCAGGTTGCACCATTTCTGTTGGGGGGGGGGCAAGTTTGATGAAATAGAATTTTCATGACTTTGTCCTCAGTGATCAGGATTGTTCCCATGAAAAGATATTCAAACCCATAAGAATATACTTTTAAATATATATCAGATTTAATCTGGGTGATTTCAACTATCCTGCCATTAACTGGGAAGACTACTCGGGTACCAACTCCTTTTCCCAACAGTTCTTGGAATTCATTAATTCCAACGCCCTGGATCAACTAATCCATAGTCCACCAGGGGCTCCAATATCCTAGACCTGGTCATTACCAACATGGGAGATAGATGCTCCACACCAGTGGTCACCCCTTCATTGGTCAGGTCTGACCATAAGCAAATCACCCTTGACATCCACATCCCACCCCCACCCCCCCAGTAAGGAAACCTCCTTAAAAAACTTCTCCAAAGTCAACTTCATGCTACTGAGGTCAGAAGTGATAAACTTCATGACACCCATGTAGACGGGATCTGAAAGTTCGACTGCAGAATCCTACACTAAGGCACTGTATGAACACATCCACTTGTGCATGAATCGTGCCATCCCAAATAGAACCAAGATGCTCTCCTCCAAAAAAGGAATTCAATCTGGTGGTCCCCTGCTATAAACAAACTATACAACAGAAGGAAGAAACTGTTGCAGAAAAAAGGAAAATCCCAGGATGCAAAAAACTCTCTCAACAGCCTCAGTAAAAAGCTGAGATCCCTCATAAAATCCTCAAAAGCTAGTTACGAAAATAAAATTGCCAAAGATTCTAAAGACAACCACAAGGCATTCTATAGTTATGTCAAGAATCTAAATGGCAATGCTCAGATCTGCTGTGAGCTACAACAGAATGTCATTAAATATACTGATCCCAAGGATATTACCAATATCCTGGCAGATCGATTTAGTGCCAACTTCACCCCCCTCTCACCCCCTAAAGGGCCCACCTCAATACCAAAAGATTACCAAATTCCAATAATCATGGCCACAGAGGTAGAAACCGCACTCTCTAAAGCTAAGAATACAGCATCTATGGGAACAGATGACATCTCGGGATGTGTACTACACGAACTAGAAAATGAACTGGCCTCACCTAAGCGTCATGTTTAATCATAGCCTCACCTCAAGCTTCATGCCCACTAAGTGGCACACAGGTACAGTTATCCCACTTCACAAGGGGGGAGCCACCTTGGATCCCGGGAACTATAGTCCCATCAGTCTGACGAGCCTGATCTGCAAGAGCATGGAACGCATTATCATGGAACTTATAAACAAAGACATTGGCAACCTTCAAACACTGGACCCCACCCAGTTTGGGTTTATGAAGGGCCGATCTTGTCTCCTGAACCTGATTGACTTCTTTGAATCAGTCTCCAGAGCTGTGGACGAGGGTAAGGCTGTCCACACAGCCTATCTGAACCTCGCCAAGGCCTTCAACACCATCCCCCACTCTGGAATCATAGATAAACTTACTAAGCTGGGCATAAATCCCTACATCACTTAATGGGTTGCCAACTGGCTTACTGACAGAACCCAGACTGTAAAAGTAGCTGACTCCAAATCCAACTCCAGACAAGTGACAAGTGGAGTACCTCAGGGTTCAGTCCTGGGACCACTCTTGTTTGGCATCTACTTCTGTGAAGTACAGGCCAACACTAAGGGACTCTGGCTAACAAAGTTCGCAGATGACTGCAAACTGGGAGCCATTATTGAATCCCCAAATTATGTAGATATTCTACAAAAGGGCCTTACAGAAACAGATGCCTGGTGCCAGAGCCATGAGCTCAAGCTTAATACCAAGAAATGTATAGTTATCCCCTTTGGAAAAAAAACATGTACCCATGAATTACCACATAGGTGGCAGTACACTAAACATCGAAAGTGTGATGAGAGACTTAGGGACACAGGTGGACAGTGGTCTCACCTTCGATAACAATATCGCCACAACAGTCAGGAAATCCTTCTATGTGGCACACCTCATCACTAAGGGCTTTTCATCCAGAAAAAAGGAGGTCATTATCCCAATGTAGTCATCCCTCATTAGACTCATTATAGAGTATAACGCCCCATTTGGTATGTACCTCACAAGACATCTGCAACAGCTGAAAAGGCCACAGAAATACCTCACTAAAAAAATCACAGGCCTAAAGCAGATGCCATATGCTGACCATCTAAAAAAACTCCAGCTACACTCTGTGGCATATCGTCTACTCAGAGGCGATCTCTGCTTAACATACAAGGCCATGTCAAAACATGAGCTGTTGGACATGCTCCACTTAAAGAAATCCCAATCCCTCAGAGCCACATGCTCCAGGGATCTAAACCTTGTCATCACAATGAACAAAACATGCTGGAGGGATAGGTTCCTGACCTAGAGACTTCCCATACTCTGGAATAGACTGCCCATACATGTCAAGCAGAGCACCTCCTTGGCCGTCTTCAAAAGGAACCTTGATGATTGGATGGGAGATAGGAAATTCACCCCAGGGATCATGTCAGTCACCTTGCTAGATAGGGTTCCAGGGAAGTAAATATTGTAGGAAGAAATATCCAGGGAATTGTTATGGCTAGACTTGTATAGGCCCTAGGGCCGATAGCCTAGTACCATCCAATGAACCTAATCGGTCCAGATAATATTCAGAAAAATAACAATGACATGTTGAAAAGAATCTGATGCAAAGGTTGCAGTCCAAAATCCCATTGAAGTACCACATTTGTTTAATAATAAGTCCTTGCACACTGTTAAGCAATTCAGTATTGAGTACACTAAACCATGAAGACAAGTACATAAATCACTAAACAAAATGTGGGCTTGCTAGTTTGTACCAATCATTTTAAATATTTTCTGTAGAAATGTACCTCTCCTGCACTTTAGAGATGTCACGTATGAGGACACTGCTGTGTTGTGGTGATTGAGAAGCACAGTGCTTTTTAAAATAATACCTTCACATTTTCTAGTGGTTGCTATTTTATCTATTATCACATTTCCTGTACAGTTCAGTCATCGTTCAGAGGATGAAGAAATAATATTAAAAATCATGAAAGAAGAGACCATGTAATATAAGGCAATTTTTTTCAAGTGCAGATATTATAGGCCCCCTTGCTTTTCCAAAATATAATGGGATTTTTATTGCACGCAATACTTGTTCCCGATATCTCAAAGTAATTCATTGCAAGACTAGAAGAAATGATGGAGAGAAAAAGGGGGGAGACTTTTAAGGACCTGATCCAAGTGATCCCAAGTGACTGCTGCGTATAAAAAGCATGACAGTAGAGATTGTTGCATAGCTTGACTGAAATCAAAGACTTACAGGAAGAAAATAGGATCGACTGTAGAGGTTAATTTGTTTTTGAAAAGCTTATACTATTCTTACACAATTTTCACTTTATCAAGTTGGAAGATACCAATGTGACTGGTCTAGTTGTACTGTAGTCTTGTAACTTGCTTTGGAACTGGACAATAGTAACTGTGGTTAAAGGTATCCTAGCAACAAAACGAGGCTGTAAACCAATCAGCAAGTACAAATGAAAGGCATTAAATCTCCAGCACACTTGTTATGTTAAACAAGGTCTGTGGGGATGGGTAATCTAGTTTTCTGTCAAGACGTTTTTATGTTCCTGCCTATGTACAGTATTAACTGTGTTGCTAACTAAAGCTAGACACTAAATGCTCCATATATTTCAAATGGGAATATTCTGCTAGTGTTTTAACTAAGTATTTATAGAAACATTATTGCTTTCCCGGGAAAATAATATTACAGTTTCTTTCTAAGTATCCTATGACTGAGGCATTGTTATTTTGCAGTTTAACTGGATTCACTCTGGAAATATAATTGCTTCTCTGTTTCATTTTGCTTTCTTGAGTAATTTGAGTTTAATTGACTGATGTAAATGATCAGTAAAATGATGACTTATGTTTATTTCTCCAGTCTTGGTAACAATTTATGGTACCTTAGGTCCACTTGTACCACAATTACACAGCTCCATGAGAAGGGCAGTATGTTGCAAAAACTTGTATACATGTTCAGGCATTTGAAAAAATTATTCAGGCCTGACAGAATGCTGTGAAAAATGTGTGCATTATCAGGTTCATTCGGTGCAAGAAATAATACATAGTCATGAAGGGATGCTTAGAAATGTGTTATCAAGTTTAAGTAGGCCAGAATTATACATAATAACAACTTGCTGAAAAACGTGTAATGTCAGACTGGTAGTCCAAAAAGATACTTAAGTGCAATCTGCTTACTATATAATTATTTTATCAACTTTTTAACATAATGTTGAAGCACTGTGCCATCGGGTGCTGAAAATGTAGAGGACAATATGGACTTGCTAGTAAATGCTAGTGTTGTTAATTTAGAATCTGTAGAGGCCATCTGATTTTCTGATATCTCCCTATAGATGAGAATGAGGAATGATGCCAGTGTGTACAAAACTGCAAAATAGGGATGAGAGGACAGTATGTCAGTTTTTCAAAGTCTACCTCCCCAAAATACAATTCACTACAGAATCTGCATCAATAGCAGAGTTTTTCTATTTCAGATAAAGTGATATTCTGAGAGTTAGAATATAACAGATGAGCTAGGTATGGGGCTACAGAACAAATATGGGATGACATTTTATTTGTGTTTTTCTTTTGTCGAATTTCAGCCAATGTTATATGTGAAGTATTCAACAGTGTACCTTTCGCAAAAAAAAAAAATCACCATTCAGAGAATTAGGTACCCAGAGAATGTGGCCAGTTTGTACAAGCTGCATTGCCTTACAAATACAGCTCAGCAACTGCAAATAAAACTATAGTTGCCCTGCTGAAGTAGAAGGTAAATGTTATGGACATGTTTCACAAAGAGCTGTAAGACAGTGCAATGGCTGATCAGTGTGTTGTTACTAGATTTTAAACCAGTAAAGGCTCAGAAAGGTCCCAATGAAATAATAAATGATAATATAGTGATACAGAAGAAGCTATACTGACACGTGCTTTCAAGAAATTAACAATACATTTATAGGGCAGTCAAAATTTATACTATTTTCTGTCACATTGGCAAAGTAATAAGATGCTGGACTTCAGCAACTTCATTCTAGGCTCTTCTAGTGAAATAAAAGCTGGAGGGCTGGAACTGAGAAGTCAGGTCAAGAGGCTGATGGCTGGTTGTACTACCTCATGCGGAGGGTGCGAGCTCTTTCAGAGGAGGAGTGAGCCCTTCTGAAGGCCAGAGGCTAGCCACACATATAAGGTAAGTGTCTCTGTTCTGTGTACCTGCAGCATGTGTAAGGTATGACAAAGTCAGATTGTGCAGACAGATATCAGGGCTGAAACTGTGTGCATTGCACACTGTTGTACTGCCCAGTCCTACAAGTTAGAGCAAAAATGCTAAAGTTTGGGCTATTGGTGATGGCCACTAGTCCACCGATCCCCATTCTTCTCAGAGATCCCACCATCGAATGGATGACCAGCAATACTGATCTTCTTTAGAAAAGTGCACCCCAACATGAAGTATTAGTGAAGGTGCATGAGTAGGGAAGATGTGGTCATTGCTGGCAGTGTAATCTTGACAGTGAGAAGGTTCTGGCTAAAATATTGATAGTAAATGTGTTCCACTTCCTTGGGCAAACAAACCTGCATGACTGTTGTGATTATAAAATGTGCATGCAGCTTTTTACATGCATATACTATGGATATGTAATGCAATGATGTGTCTTTAAGAACAAACCAATTCCATGATGTACTTAGTCTTTTGTGCCTTTGGTATAGAGTTAGAGATGTGAGATGAAGCTGTTAAATGTCTTTCTGCAGTGCTGCCATTTTGTATGTCATTAAAGCTGCTATTTTACCCCAAATGCTGGTGTCTGTTGACACTCCTAACAACGGTGAACAAGATGGCTGGGTAACCATTACTGTGCATTGTGACAAATACAATAAATACTTTATGAGTTTTTTCAAAACATAGCACACATGTAATTACATAGTTCTCTCTATGACATATTTTTGATTTTATTTATATGTTTTTGTTATATTCATTCAGTCAAATATCTTTTTTCTGCAATTGCAGAATGTGGAATCTTTATTGCAGCATATGTGATAATTCAGCAGCACACCAAAATACCTAAATTTGCCAGGAAATTATTAATGTATTGATTGGGGAAGCAGGCAGAATATTTTTTGAGAGAGAAAATATATACTTCTTCCAGCTCCATTCTTACTGACTTGTATTCATTTATTTCTCTTGTATAATTGAATGTTGAAATCAACATTTTTTGTTTTCTTTTGTGCTAGGGAAACTTCAGTCAGCAGCACTTTTCTAATTGATAGAATGTAATTTATTGGCTGCTGCTTATTTAGTAAATGAATGCAAAACATATAAAGACTTGCATCATTTCTATAGGGTTGTGTTATCATTGAAATAAAGCAAATATTCTGCCTTGGTGCCATTATTGCAGAAATGAGTGCATATCAATGAAAGTCTAACGTGTGCATGTGTATGTGTGTATGTGTGTAAAGCTATCATGAAGGTAGGTTTAATTTTGTATGTACATGCAAAGTTAGTAAAAGACAATTTTCAACTCATTGACTGCATTTAAGCATTGCAGGGAGCTGTGCTTTGCTGGCCTTGATATATCTTCCCTTACTTATGTAGATGCAAGAACTCAATACACAAAATGTCTACTCTGACAGTTGGCAAAGAAGAGTAAGGCTATGAACTGTTAAAGAGATACTTCTTGTAATATATATATATATATATATATATATATATATATATATATATATATGTGTGTGTGTGTGTGTTTGTGTGTGTTTGTGTGTGGGTGTGTGTGTGTGTGTGTGTGTGTGTGTACGCGTGCATGTGTATGTGTATCTGTGTGAAAACATTAATGTGTAACTTTACTCCAAGCAGCAGATGGTAAAATTTAGTCAACAAAAATTTAGTCAGCTATACAGATGAATAACACAAAACCACAAAAAAGGTGCAGTGGAACAAATACAATGAATTAGCATCTTAAATTTATTTAACCTGTTTCGAAAAGCTAATCTTCTTATATTTTTAACTCAAGTTGTTTTGGCAGGCAGTTCAAAGTAATGATGGTGCAATTCACACATCCTTTTATATCGCCTATACCTAGATACAGAGGTGCAACAGAGATGTGTTTAGTTATAGTTTGCATATTACCCATGACTGCTTGTTTATATATATATAATCTAATAATATAATTGTAACCTAATGTGTATTCAAAGTGTAGTGACACCACTATATTGAAGTGTAGTATATTATACACACTCTGTATAAACATACACTGTCACCACCACAACTGAAATAAATATTCCATACAATCAA
This sequence comes from Protopterus annectens, assembly GCF_019279795.1. Taxonomy (NCBI): domain Eukaryota; kingdom Metazoa; phylum Chordata; order Ceratodontiformes; family Protopteridae; genus Protopterus; species Protopterus annectens. Next base: position 6,644,232 of record NC_056746.1, read on the forward strand.
AATGTAACTATAATACCAATTTTTTATTATTAGTCTAAGAATCTTTCTCTATGGTAATTGTAGGTCAAATGTTAAAGTTCATTATAACCAGATGTAAAAATATCTCACAGAGAAAACAAGATTAATATTGCAGAACAGACAGTGAACGTCTCCTATTTGATGGTTATACTTTGTTGACTTGTACAAAACTTACCAACAATAATACATTTACAAAAACTAGTACATTATGCATAATTGCACAAATCCAAAAAATGGCATGACATATTATGCAATAATAATGTAGTTATTTTAATGTGGATTGCACATGAGCTGACTGCACAAAATAAGTGTACCATACATGGAAGGTGTAAAATACTTACAGTTGTATATTTTGGTTAAGCCCAGCCTTCTTCAGTGTAATTACACTGAAAAAGACAGGGCTTCTGCTGAAACTGGTCTTTGTTCACTGTTCTGTAGTGGTTTATATAGATTTATGCTTAGACTAAAATGAGCAACTTTTTCCACATCCAGAGTGTCATTTTTTTTTGGGGGGGGGGGGCAGTGCAGTTTTTTAGTATGTCTCTGTATAACCATAATGTAAGCAAAGCTAACATATACTACAGTAGCGCATTATTCAAAAGTTCTGTAGTCAATGTTACAATTTACATGCATATCACACATGAGCTGTTTGTTATGTTGTCTCTTTAATTATTCCAAACACCATTACACTGCACTTTAATTACACAGAATACCGGGAGTAGCTTGGTGTAAGACTTTGCACTCCCTCTTATTGTGTTACAGTCCAAAATCAGCATCTTCTCTGCCACTCCATCTGCCATATGGATTTAATCTAACAGAATGAAAGGAAAGATAAAGAATTGATTAGAGATGATCACCAGGTATGAAGATGTATAATTTGAAAAGAATACGGCCTTTGTAATATCTAATCCTATTATCCCGTGAAATTTTCTTTAAATTGTTGTGTGCTTTTATGAAGTGCCAGTGTCTGTAGAAAATACAGATTGACTTCCAAACAAGACTTTTGAATTATTTAATTCCTCTTCCCATCTAAATAAGACACTTAACTTTTTCCAAATTGATAGATTCATACTGTTAAGAGATTTTACACCTAGAGAAGTATGCACTCATTGTGCATGTCCAGTCGATGTCTCACCTTAGTAATAGTGCAAGGGAAGTGCAGTGTTTCATCACTGAATGTACACAGCTAATACTAATCTTATTTTACTATGGTGATGTCACAATTAAGTACTGTATTATTACACAGATCTGAGAAATATTAATATGTGCGTGAAGTAGCATATACTGCAGTATGCTCATCAAAAGTGAAGAAAAATATGACTTTATTTAAATTCTGCTTAATATTTTAAGTTGCACTTATGGTGACCTGTGTGGTGATACTTTTTTGCACTTTTCTACTTTTTTCATGTTTTAGCCAAAAAAGTTATCTGTTTGCATTTTTTTAGTTTGTTCTGGGATCTTAGTCTTGTAGCTTCATTTGCAATAGTGGGAAGATTGTATATTACTGCAAGATTGTGGCACTGTGTATACATTATACTGCACTTCTATCTCCATAAGTAGAATTACTTGTAAAAGCTAGCTCTTTATATTTAGAACCCTGTCTGGGACCTTAATCTTGTAGCTTCATTCACAGTTGTGGCAAAACTGTGAACTGGTGCCTGATCTGATCCTAATTTAGTCATTTATTGCAGCATTTTTCTCATAAACAGAGTTACTGGTAAATTTCTGCATAGTCTGCTACCTTAATCTTTGACAGTATTGTGAATTCTGCTCCAGGATTTGTGCTTCAGTACTTTTATAGCTGTTTATATTCCAGTTTTGCTGCTAAAGTCTTCTGCTTATCATTTACTTGGTTAAAGTTGTATTCCAGTGTCTTTCTGTTTAATTTGCAACAGTTTTTCCCCTGTTCTTTTTATTCTGCCCCAGCCCCCACTGAGATGTTAAGCTAAAGTTTTTGAAATTCTAACTATAGGACTAGAACCCCAGTATTGGATTCCTCTCTAGGAACTCTGCTTCTTGCTGGTTGAATTTTTTCCCCAACCATCTCACCTTTTTCCTGTTGTGGTTTTAAAAGTCCATGTTTCTGGCTTCTGCCCCTTATGGTAATTTGACTTCCAAAGAACCTCAGTCCCCTCTTTCATTGCCCTCTACAGATGCAAATGCCTAGACAGTAAATTGTATATAAAGCTACCCTTAGAACTGAAACCTGTAACTTATGGTGGCTAAAACAAAGCCATTTGTTCAGAGACAAGCTTGGAGCAACTAGTCTGCACATTAAACAGCATTACTATCAAATATTAGCACAATCTAATCTTGTCTAGTGCCAAGAGACGATGCAAAGAGGCCCATGTATAAACCAGTCTACAACCTACAGTAGCACACCAAATAGAGGTCCTGACAACACAAATATGCAATTTCCAAATGTCTCTATAGCCAGCTTGGTAAACATGGGCATCATAAGGCAATGTAGCAATTGTCTGTTGTTCACAGACAGCCATTTACTCCTTAAAGAAACAAACACAGTATATGAGAGATGCAAATATACTCGCAAAAATCTCGCATACAAAACAAATATTTCAAGAAAACACATGCTACAACCACCACACACATCGACAAACTTATGTTGAGGCACTAAAATGCAATCGTCCAAAATCTCAAAGACCTCCTAAGGTTATAAATGGCAATGTCTATCCTCAGCAGTCTCTAAAGAACTCACCAAAAGCAACATCAAACACCACACATATGCCTACACCCAGAGGAGTCTCAAGATCAAAGCCCACAAGACAAGCAAACACATTCTCAAGGACTCTTTTCATAAGGGCCCCATTGTATGACACACAGATGCCCCACTCATCAGACTGAGTAAGGAGACAATAATGATTAGCTGCTTATCTGGAACCAGGATCTGCCAAGTTATGCATGCACTACCCCACAGGTATCAGTATGATTCTACATTGTCCATGTGGTGTCAATGACCTGAGACGCACCTCTCAGGACTATGTCAAGAGACAGATATTATTGGTCTTCTGAATATTTGTTTCAGGTAGGTATGTATTTGCCTTGCATTGAGCATAATTCTACCTTCACCAAGGATGATGCCACAGTACGAACAAAAGGTGATTGACTTCAATAAGTGGCTTAGTGTCTGGTGTCTTTCCAGGGGGATACAATATTTGTCAGCGTGGGAGGACATGGTTAACAAACTACATTGCTTTGTAGAAATCAGTGCTGTACTCTAGAAAATAAATAAAGTACAACTAAAATAAAATGCATAAAGGATGGTCTGCACCTGTCTTTCCTAGGCTTATGAATATTGGCTAAAATGTTATCCATCCACTTAAAGCCTTTTTTAGGCAATGCCAAACTGACAAACCTGCTGGCATAGTAAATAAAACCCAAAGAAACCTAAAGGAGTTATTACTCAATGCTAGGAGCCTATAAAAGAAGCAACACACCCTACAAGGTCTCCTCCCTCTGGAGACTATAGACATGTGTACAGTTACCGAAGCATAGCTTACGTCTGCAGAAAGTACTCTGGCAGTGTAAGGATTCAATGCCTTACACATATTTCGACCATCAACTGCACAGACAGGAACAAAAGATGGAGGAGTCTTGATCTACATTTCCAACAAATATAACTGTAAGTTGGTTAAACAGGATGATGCCTTGGAGTTTATCCACATACAAAGCACCATACAAATCCTAGCAAGCTATAAGTCACCCTCTATGTTCCAAGAATACCATAGCTTGTACCTTGACATACTGCACCAGTCACCATTAAACTAAATACCCTATTCATGGGAGAGTTTAACTACCCCTCTATACACCGGGAAACATGCACTGTCTCAAACTCAAAGGCACAATGATTCCTGAACTTTATTAACATAAATACCATTGACCAGATAGTGCACACACCCTCCAGGGGTTCATACATACTGGACCTGGCTGGTGGGAGGGTACTGCAACCCCCCCCTCCAGTGTCATAGCCTCATTTCAAAATAAAAATCAACTGTCTAATCTCATCAAGCCCCATAACAGTTAGGAAGTATTCCAAAGAAAACTGCATCTTATTAAGCAACAGTTTGTCAAAATTCAGTGCTCCTCTTAAACTGGAGTTCACAGCAGTTTATGTGGAATTGTTCACAGAGATCCTGTACAACCATGTAAATGGATGTATAGAGACTGCTGTATGTACTAGAAATAATACCAAAAACAAATTCTAAAAACAAACCACACTGGTGGAATCTTAACCTTAAGAGGATATATAACAAAAGGAAAAAACTGATGGCTAAAATCGAGAAGGACAATTCCTATAATGATAAGAGCTCTCTGATTTAACAAAACAGGAAACTAAGAAAAGTAATTAAGGCCAACAAGACCAATTACAAGGTCAAGATAGTTTTTCAGGCTAAAGACAACCACAAAGCCTTCTAGATCTATGCCTGTAATCTCAAAGGCTGGTCAGTGGTGCCACCTTCACTGACCAGAGCAACATAGTGATTCTGCTGGCTGACAAATTTGGCTCAGACTTCACCCCCTCGAGCTTATCCTGTCTCTCCCTTTTGCCTCTCCCTATGAAATACCTGCTAGCATAACCCTCCAACTATTAACAGGGAGCAGGTCCTAGCAGCTCTTACTAAGGCCAAAAACACAGACTCAGTGAGCCCTGCCAGTATCATGGGATGCTCCCTAAATAGTATAAAACATGACCTATCAGGTCCACTTAAGTCACTTTTCAACAATCGCCTTAAAACAAGCTTTGTACCACAAGAATGGAGGACTGCGATGATTATCCCACTTCACAAGAGTGGACCATCAACTGACCCCTGAAACTACAGACCCATTAGTCTGACTAATCTAATATGCAAAGCCATTAAACAAATTATCGTGGAAATGATCAACAAAGACATAGGCAACCTTCAGACACTGGACCCAATCCAGTTTGCTTAGTCAGGGGAAGGTCATGCCTACTAAACCTGATGGGCTTAATTTTGAAAAGGTCTCTGACGCAATGGATGAGAGGCAAGGGTGCATATCACCTAGCTGGACTTGGCTAAGGCATTCAGTACAATATCCCACTCAAGTATAGTTGACAAACTCACTGAACTTCACATAAACCCCTATATAACTTGCTGGATTGCCATCTGGCTCACAGACAGGACCAGGAAGTCAGGATTGGTGAGACCACCACCACTAAGAGACCAGTCTCCAGCAGGGTACCTCAGGGTTCTGTGCTGGGACAGTTACTATTTGCCATTTACATTGTGGAGGTAAAGGCTAATGTCAAGGGTCTTTAGTTTGCAGATGATTGTGAATTTGGAGCTATCACTGATTCCTCTCATAACATGAACATCTTACAAGAGGGTCTAACACAAACAAATGACTGGTGCCAAAATCATAGATTAAGACTCATTGCCAGGAAATGCATTATAGTGCCTTTTTGAAAAACTGCCACCCAGGCTAATTGCTTCATCAATGAAACACCCCTAAAAGTTGACAGGGTAGTCAGGGATCTGGGAACATATGTAGACAGTAATCTGGCTTTGACCAACATGTGACCAGGGTAGTGAGTAAATCATTTTATGTTGTCCAACTTATAAGTAAGGGCATGGCACCCAGGTCCAAGGATGTCATAGTGCTACTTTATTCAGGCCGTTATCAGACCCATCATCAAGTATAGTACCCCCCTCTTCAATATGTAGCTGACCAGACATATGTAACAGTTGGAATGCCACAAAGGTTCCTTACCAACAGATTCCAGAGTATAATCCCATTGTCCTAAATGGATCACCTTGAAGCCCTGTTTCTAAACTCTGCCTCCAACAGGTTACTGAGAGGCAATCTATGTCTGGCATACAAGGAATTTTTGGATCCAGCTCTGATGGATCTTTTGCACATCCAGAAAATAAACATCAGAACCACTCGATTTATTATTAAATATATTTAAACCTATCTTTGTGGCTGATATTTGTGAGACATATTTAATCTTAGGGTACTTGCATATGTATTTGGTGACACTGTACAGGCCACTCCTATTTAGCCTTGCTCTTGGTCAGACTACCATTTGGATAATAGTAACATTACACAGTAGGACTGGACTCCCTTTGTAAGGGCTTTATAGTAGCTGATAAAGAGTAGTTGGTGGCAGTGATAACTACCTTATCGTCTGGGCAGAAGGGAGCGTAGCTAGTAAACCTGGGCCAGCCTTTCCCAGGTATGTGTGTGTGTGCTTGTATATAAATCAAATCTCAAAGTGTGTGTGTGTGTGTGTGTGTGTGTGTGTGTGTGTGTGTGTGTGTGTGTGTGTGTGTGTGTGTGTGTGTGTGTGTGTGTGTGTCAGTTATCTGGGCAGGGACACAAAGCACTGGTTGGACAGAGAGGGTGCTGGAGGTTTTAATTTGACCACTCAGCTGAGATATCAACCCTATAGCTGTGCCAGTGGGGAGTCTTACTGAGGATTTGGAGAAAGAGGGAGAAACCAGTCCCAGGCTGACTGTGGTCGCTGTGTGCTCTTAAGGAAAATTGTATTTTACTGTGTGCATTGCCATCCTCCCATTGTGTACATCCCTCACTGTTACCAGTGGTGAGGATTGAGGCTCCTTGATTACTGGGCCAGTGCAGGGGCTTGTTAAAGTGACTAGTACTTGTTTCTTTACTTTTCTGCAGTTTGCCAATACGATAGCTCTGCTTTGCACCAACAGACATTACATCCACTTTTTCATACGGAGTTAGATCTTATAAAAACTTAATTCATGTCGGTCTTCCATCTTTCCCAGGCTTTTTATCAGTGGAACCACCATGCCATGTTATACCTATTATTCACACAGGAACTTGCTGTTAACATTTTATGCCACTGTCAGTTCCTATGCACCTTCAAATTATTTAATACGTTGATTAATCTATAGGGTCATAATGCTAGGAGCTATCTAAACCATATGTCTGAATTTAACAAGTGTTTACCCAGCATTATCACTTAAACATACTTTTCCCAAGATATCTTCACCTGAGCCAGGGATAAGAAATAAATGGGTTTACAGGTGCTTGCATCCTAGTAGCTCACAACACACTTGCTTGCTTCCACTTGCTTAAAAAAACAAGTGTTCAAACTCCCACTAGCCCAAGCTTCCATAACTACTTATCCCACCCAACACCCGACCCTATGGATTCAAAACTCTACTATAGCCATAAGTCTAACCCTAGAACTCCGACTGAGTTTATAACCTGAGTCCTTGTTCCCTTAACCTAAAACTCAAACCCCCTTCCTAAACCTAAATTCCCCGATCACTCCCCAACCCTAAAACTCCCCTCAGACTCCCTAAACATGACATCTTTCCTGCTTCGTAAAACTCCCTTTATATCCCATAACCCTAAAACTTCCCTCCCGCTACCTCAACCTAAACCCTCTTCCTGATTACTGCCCTAATCTATACTCCACTCCCTCTCTCCTTCCTCATGGTTGCTGCACTTACCTCAGTCGAACCCAAGTAACGTGTTTGGGAAAGCTGTAGCAGCTACGTGCCTGAACTCATATTCGAGTGTGAGTTTGAGCAACAGCCTAAACAAACTGCAAGAAGTTTAAATCCCTGGCTTCAAGACAGCAGTCTTTAAGCACTTGTAACGTGATCATTTGTAGAAAAAACAAAATAAAAAATTGAGAAACAATGAAGGACACAGAACAACTACAAACCTGTTCCACTACCATGTTTCATTCTTCTGTTGGTGAAAGCTTAGGTCCCTGATTCTATTATTGTTGAAGTTACTGGACTTGTGGAGGTATGAGAAGTCAATTTCAACTGGGTCTATTATGGTGTGGTAAGCAAGACAGAGATTTTCCTTCAAAACTCTATAAGACACTGAATAAACGGGTGGAGCTTTCCATACTAAAAACATCAAACATCCAGTCTTTATAACTCAGGAATTTTAGGCCTATGATGTTTCTGGTTAGAAATTTTGGAGTCTTTCTAATTGTTTGATGTTTTTAGTATGATACCTCCCAATTGCACAATAACTGGCCTGATCGATGCTGAATATAAAAGAGTGATTATCACTTTAGACTATAATGATATTCCTTTGGTAATTAGCTGGGCTAAATAAAAATTATTTCCTGACAATTGTTGTCACAAGATAGTCAAAAGAGAGTGAGCTGTCAACCCAAGTACGTAGGTCTCTGACTGCATTTTTGTTTTGTAGTGATGGCTATACGGTATGATGAAGGGAGGCTTTGTTTACTAAAAGCGATGGTACTACACTTTTTAGCATTTTGTTTGAGCCCTTTTTTATTACAAAAGTAGCTTTTATTATGGATGGTATAGGAATCACTGGGTGACTTAGCAACCCCCAGTTGCAGTAGAGATCTTGGCCCTCTGCTTAGAGATCTGAGAAGGAAATACCAAAAACTAAAGGTCCAAGCACTGAGTCCTGAGGGCTATCGCTGGTGATTTTCTTAGTTTCTGATGAGGCACCTGAAACTCACATTGTGTGGATTCTGTCATTTAGCCAGTTTGGTATCCATCTTATCATATAAAGGTTGATCTTTTTAAAGCATTTAGCTTTGGTATGATGCCAGCATCAGAAATGGTGTAAAAGGCCTTGGTCAGGTCAAGATACACCATGTGCATTTCAATGAGGTTTACCAAATTAACTCAAGTAAGTTCAGAATAATGTAGGGTATTGTTTTTAAGTTTTCTAACAAAGCTGAAGAAGGACTTCTACTAATTTTTGACTTCAGAGGCAAGCCAAGGTTTATAGGCTTCTTTAATGAACCCGATAGTGTTCTTATGTTTTTAATGCTTTTGGTATTATCCACTGGTTCTGGTAGGGAGTACTGGCTCTATGCATTTTTTTCAAATAGGTGCACTATTTCTTGGTGAAACATCCTACTGTATTAGCTGCTAGAGAAGTGTAGTCATAAGTGAAGACTGATATTTTATCATGAGATGGTTGATGTCGGCATGATTGTAGTCAAATCTAGTCAGGTTTGCTATAGGAGCTTTTTGTGATTTTGCGCTTTTGTTAATTGCCTAATTTTTTTAAGACAGGGCTTTAAGTCGTTTGTGCAGGTTTAATAAGCAGAGTATTTTGTGATTGCTTTTCTCCTGTTATTCTGAGGTAAATTTGAATTGTTTTTTGTTTTCTTTGACAGTTTACTTTTTGATGTAGTTAAGTACTATAATGTGGATTATGCTAAGATCTGACTGTTTTATAGTTTATGTTTTTAGCTTAGATACGATCTGATCTATTTTTGCTGACAATACCATATTCTGCTGTCTGTTTGAGGTTAGTTTTATTTTATTATTATTATTATTATTATTTTAACATTCATCATTCTAATAAGAATTAATTTCACTTTTATTGGTTGATTTAAGCGAGCCATGTTATTTTTGGAAGGTTGTCTTTGACAATTTGTAAAGTTACACTCTTGTGAATAGGAAATATGGTTGTTGTTTCAGATGAGGTTTTTCTTTCCTTTCCTTTTTTTGACCAAGCATAAATTTGAGTTTAGAGATGTTGTTCAATGTCAGCTTGCTGTTTGGGAGGAGGGGGGGGGATCATCATGTATGCATTGCATGTGCAGTGTTTTTGTCTGGGATAAATATATAGGTATATGCTTCCACTATGACTCATTGAGTTATAACTGAATGAGAAACCAGCTCATTGAACACAACTGGGCAGGAATTTAACCTGCCACAATAAAATAAATAAATAAAATAAATAAGTAAATTAAAGTGTTTAGTGGTTGGGGGGGAGCCACCTTTCCCCAAACTTATTTATGCTGACTCCATAGCTACACCAATACAAATGAAAGAGCAGTCTGTGAAAACAAATGACTCTTTTGTGGTGCATACATAGTAACTACACCAGCAGTGAGTTCCTGTAGAAAACAATGTCTGGGGGGGTTCAGTATCAATGTGTTGAACTCAGCCAGATAGAAACCTCATGTTTAGTGTCTCTAGTGATATATATCAACATGGATTCACATCTGGATGATCTAGTCTATTTTATTTGGTTAATTTTTATAAATATATAATAAAAGTGTTGGATAAAGGCCTAGCTGCAGATGTGGTTTACTTGGACCTGACTAAGGTCTTTGAGTCAATTCCACATACTGTTTTTATTGATATATTGGGTAGGACAGACATGAATGCTTTTATAAAGAGATGAGTTATAAATTGGTTGGTAGGTTGGAAAAACAGAGTTACGATTAAGGCCAAATTTTCAAAATAGGTATCCATTAAATGTGGCATTACCCAGTGGTCAGTTTTTGAACCTCTGTGGTTGGGGTGCCTATGACCGATTGTCTGACTTGTAAACTAATTTGTTTGAGTAAATTTGCAGATGATTTAAAGGTTGGAGGTGCAATAACAAATACAGTAGATCATCAGTGTTTGCAAATCTAGCTGGATAACTTAACTACATGGGTACAACATAAGGGCATGAAATTTAATAAGAAGTGTTCAGTTGTTCATATTGATGGTATTAATAATAGTTATCCATATGCTTTGGATAACTCTGTGTGCCTGTTCGTTAAAAAAAGTTAAGGATTTAGGTGTAATTCTTGATGCATCACTCTTTGATTCTCATGTGAATTGTGTTGTTAAGAAATGTTATGGATTTTATAAAGAGTATTTTTATGACCTTTACATCTATGGACAATGTTGTTATGGTAAAATTATTTTCTGTCACTATTCACCGTATGATAGAATATTGTGGGTCTTTTTATGTGTTGGTAATTTCACACCTGGCGAAGCCAGAGTGTGTTCAAAGAACATCTACTAAACATATAGTTGGATATGAATCTTTTGATATGTTAAGTAACTTGAAAATGTATTATTTATTTATTTATTTATATTTCTTGACCTGGAGTGTAACTTGAAAATTTATCACTTTATTCAATAACTTTAATTTTGGTGTACAAGTGTACTAAGGATGAAGTATTTTCTGCAATCTTAAGAGTTTTTTTACCAACCATAATTTCAATACTAGAATAAATTATTATTTAATTTACCTAATATTAATTCTAAACTGAAATTTTCGTTTTTTTCATTTTAGGGCTGGTAGATTATGAAACACTCTGCCTATAGATTTTGGGTGAACATTCAAATCTTTATTAGATTTATGGTTTAAAATTTTGTTATATGCAACTGGGTCAAAATTAAAGCAAGCCTTTAACTGGCCTTCATAGGTTTTGGGCTTGAAATATATTTAATTGAGTCATTGAATCATTTTGTTTGCACTTGATGAAATGTAAGGAAGCCTACACACATACACAGACATGCACACATAGGTTCATAGGTTCATAGGTGTGTACTAGGCTAATGGCCCTGGACCCTTTACAAGCCTAGCCCATAGGATTGCCCTGGCATTGTGCCACCCGACCTTAGTTCCTAGAGCCTCTGCCGAGTAGAGCCACTGGAGTGATCCCCGGGATGAATTTTCTATTTCCCATCCAATCATCAAGATTTCTCTTGAAGAGGGTCAGTGAAGTGCTCTGCTTGACATGTATGGGAAGTCTATTCCATAGCATGGGCAATCTCTGGGATTATGAACCTGTCCCTCCAGCATGTTCTGTTGATTGTGGTAATGAGGTTGAGGTCTCTGGAGCATATGGTGTGGAGGGATTGGGATTTCTTTAGATGTAGCATTTCTAACAGAGCTGGGTCAGACATGGCTTTGTAAGTCAAGCAGAGATCGCCTCTAAGTAGGTGATATGAGACAGAGAATAGTTGAAGTTTTTTGAGTCTGTCCATATAGGACAAGTGTTTAAGGCCTAGGATCCTCTTTGTGAGGTACTTTTGCGGCCTCTCCAGTTGTTGCAGGTGTCTAGTAAGGTACATGCCAAATGGGGCATTGTACTCAATGATTGGCCTAATGAGGGAAGAGTAGAGGGAGACAATGACCTCTTTCTTCCTGGATGCAAAACCCTTAGTAATGAGATGTGCCACATAGAAGGACTTTCTGCCACAGTGGCAATGTGGTGGTCAAAAGAGAGGTTGCTGTCAACCTGTGTTCCCAGATCTCTTATAATGCCTTCTGTGTTCAGTGGGCTACCATCAATGTGGTAATTCAAGGGAACTGGGTTTTTCCCAAGGGGGATGATGACACATTTTTTGGCATTGAGCTTAGGGCCGTGGTTCTGACACCAGTCGTTCGTGTCATTGAGGCCTTTCTGTAGGATGTCAACATCACTTGGGGAGTTAATAATAGCTCCCAACTTGCAATCATCTGCAAACTTTGTCAGTCAGGGTCCTTTCGTGTTGGCCTAGACTTCAGAGAAATAGATACCAAACAGGAGAGGACCCAGGACTGAACCCTGTAGGACTCCACTTGTGACTGGTAGGCAGTCTGACTTGGAGTCAGCTACTTTCACACTGTGGGTTCTATCTGTGAGCCAGTTTGCAACCCACCTAGTGATATAGGGGTTGATGCCTAGCTTAGTGAGTTTTTCTATGATTCCTGAGTGGGGGATGATATCAAAGGACTTAGCCAGATCAAGGTAGGCTGTATGAACCACCTTACTTCAGTCACAGCTCTGGTGACTGACTCAAAGAAGTTGACCGAAGTTGAGCAGGGATGATCTACCCTTCACAAAACCAAACTGTGTAGGATCCAGAGTTTGGAGATTCCCTATATCCTTGTTTATTAGGTCCATGATGATGCATTCCATAACTTTGCATATCAGACACGTCAGGCCAATTGGGCGATAATTCCTGTGGTCTGTAGTCGCTGCTCCTTTGTGGAGAGGGATGACTGTAGCAGTGCGCCATTTGGTAGGGACAAAGCCTGAGGTGAGGCTGTGATTGAACAGGGCACACAGGTGAGGTGCCAGTTCATTCTGTAGTTCATGTAGAACACAGCCAGGGATATTGTCAGGTCCCATAGAAGCTGTATGTATATATATATATATATATATATATATATATATATATATATATATATATATATATGTGTGTGTGTGTGTGTGTGTGTGTGTATATGTATATATATATATATATATATATATATATATATATATATATATATATATATGGATCTACTTAAATTAGTTGAACACTACTTATGCCAACATGTATAATGTTGATTGATATAATGCATATCAACATGGTATGACACATACACAGAGAATTAATCTTTAAAGCTTAAAAAAACAAAAAAAAAAGAACAAAAAACAAAGAAAGCATCATTTTTTGCAGGGGGGTCATCCCCCCGGCACCTCCATGTGAGGGCTGTGCCTGCACACCCCAAGGTAATGATATATTCTAACTCTAAGATTGCACAATCCCCAGGAAAACCCCAGGAAAAAGGTATATTCCTCTATCTGAAATCTCACATGCCTGTTGACCATTTGATTAGTCGATTAAATTGTGTTGATTAAACAGGTGTTGACCAAAGTGTTATTTGATAAAAGTATACAGAATTGTATGTGTATTTAGTGGCAGTAAGTGTACTAGACTTATTCAGAGATATAGAGTGGCATGGGATTGTCATATTCATTACTAACATTTCAAATAAATATAACAAATCTGCACAGATGTAAAGTGTTGCAGAGAATCAGAATCTATGCATTTTATCCATATTTTCTCTTTCCATGTGCCCATGAATATAGTGATATATATGTACAAATTAATATATAAAACAGACATACTATATATCTGCAATATTAAATATGTGTCAAAGGAATGTTTGTTTGGGGTAAAGTCATGATTCTTTATCACTATAAGATCATTTAACAGAGTGTGATCATCTAATTCTGCCACCATTTTAAAACCTGGGGAAAATTAATATACAAGCAATAACATGAATATATATAAAATTGTTTTTTGTCCAAAATGGTATTCGTATACTCTGTGAAGGAATGTTCCCCTGAATGGTTATTTATTGAATTGCAGATATACTATTTCGGGTTGGTCAGGGTGCCCGTTGGCTAATGGATCATTTTGCTCAGGGTAGGCTTAATGCTGATAGATTCCTGATTACTAAATCAGGATTCAGTGAATATCACCATTCACATATGGAGGACACAATGCTAACTTTTGAGTCAAATATCTGATAGAGTCAAGGGGTATGAGGATATTGGTTACCACTATCTTCTGCAGTGTGAAACATCTTCAAGCTCTTTAGAACCTGAGTTTACCTTAGGATAGGTACTGTAATTTACATGTATGATGGAGATGGGGGAAAATTAAAACCTTGAAGAATAAGACTTTTTCCCTGACTTACCCTTTTTATTATCCAGTGTTAACTAGACAGAAAAGCCGTAGAAAATTTTCAAAATATTTCCGTTTATACCTGAACGAAATGAGTGCTTTTGCTCCCTAAACCAGTAGCTTCTGCTGATCATTCCTTAGGCAAAATATAATAAAACGCCACAAACAACCTGTAATGTAAATAGATGCAATAAAGTGTTCATTATTCCATAAATGTCCGAATAAAGTCCCATATGATTAGATGCAGAGATTCTGCTCAGTGACTCTGGAAAGTTAATGTCTCTCCATTTTAAAATCTATTGTCTGCCATGATCCAGTTCACAGCAGAGCTTACTTTGAGCAGGAAGGTGATGCTAGACCCTGTTCATAGCTATTTTTTTTTCATTCTATTTTCAGCATTCAAAGTAAATTCTTTGCTTATTAAGCATGCAAAAAGTTAATTCACAAGCAAAACAAATACTGCAGCATTCGGTTCACCACAAACCTGCATTTTATTCAGCTTAATTTCAGAATAGTACTACTATCTACATTAAAGATTTAAAATCCACACACATTAGAATATACATCATAGCATTGCCATTGTCTGTTTTTGTGTTTCCTTTCAATTAAGTAGCTTCCCGTCATTCTGGGAAAAGGGATAAATAAAGAAGTCTCTTTCTTTTCGGCTTTTCCTGGTTAGGGGTCGCCACAGTGGAACTCTGGTCTGCTAATGACTGGCAGTCCTTTTTATGGTGCCGAGTTTCCAGCCCGACCCCCAACCTTCAGCGAAGGCACGCCCATTCACACATGTCTTTCAGAGGCCACTCGACCACGGGGAGAACATGCAGACTCCACACAGAAGGCACTCCAGCCGAGAATCGAATAGGAAAGCCTCTTGCTGTGAGGTAGCAAAGCTATCGCTGTACCACCACGGATTCAGGATAAATAAGGAAGGAAGTGAAACATGAAAATAATACAAGTAATGATGAACATACCATGGTTATTAAATATGGCAGTGGCTCAAATGCCATTAAGCGTATAGTTAAGAACAACTGGAAACTTATACAAAGTGAGTGCTAGGTCATGGTCATCAGTTTACTTTTAAAAGACATTTGAACTTGAAGGAGAAGTTGGAAAGGGTAACCCTTGTAGCAAAATAATGGGCTCCTTTAGAAATAACAAGGGCATGTTAAAATGTGGATCATGTCAACAATGTAAATGTATTTTGAGAGACAAATCTTAAAACTAGAAAGTTTATCTTTAGAGTGCAAGTTGCATAAAACTTGCGATGGTAATACGACCAGGGTGGCTTACATAGCCTTTTGCAATTCCTGCCATTCATTTTACATAGGTAAAATGGAAATGGCTTTAAAAATCATGTTTATGAACATTATGAACACTACTATGAAACAAAAATGCCAACCAGGTAATAACACCTTATATAGATGTAAGCAGCATTGTGGTAGCAGCAAAAAGTTTTTATTTTTTTATTATAGAACAGATTTTCCATAATGGGGGGGGGGGGGTGCATGGGATGATACCCTGGAGTATTGTGGATTATTGTGGCAGTTAAGATTAGATCCAAGCTCCCAACAGGTTTAAATGGCATGCTGTTATTAAGCAGTGTGCTTAAATTAAGAGCAGCTAAATTATAGAACTGTCAGGAATTTAATTTTTATGGGGAAAATGTTTTAAAAATTTACGTGGAACAAGTATTTAGGATTTTTTAACATGTTTTTAATTTAAGTTTTTAACAATGTATCATTGAAATTAAGTTTTTAATAGGGACAAGTTTTTAATGTTTATTTAAGACTATATATAAAAAAGTTTTTTTTTTTTTTGGTACGTAAGCTAGGGGAGCTTTACATTTTTAACGAGGTAATTGTGAATGTCATTCAATTCGTTATGTTTAAGCCTGATTGGTTAGAATGTTTTTTAGCGGGAAACTAATGTGTTTAAATAAAGACTGATTCAGTAATGTCACTATCTGAAGAAGTTACAGCTACTGTGACGAAAAACATGTAGGAGATTTTCTGCGTTTACGCTTTTCATTGAGTTGTTCTGCAAATTGGAATAAAAGCACAACAGAACACTTTGTTTTCCCTGGATGTTTTTTTCATTTCATTTTACTGGTTATAGTTTTGGCTTAACCATAGGCTGCTGTTTCGTTTAAGTATTTAGGATTTATTATCTATTTGATTAATATAAGGAAGTCACATGATTTTTAATTGTCTAAATTTTTAATTGTCTAATTGTTCAATTATTTAGTTGTTTAGTATTTAAGTAGTGGCTGGCTGATGTACAAGTGTTTTGTTCTGAAGAAGTCCTATCAGCAAAGGGGATGAAAGCACTTAACGTTTTGTTATTAAAAAAGTTTAAACATCAGTTGAGCTTTATTCATTTTCTGGCATTGATGTTCTATTTTTATAGAAGGCTGGGTTGGAACGTTGGATATGCTGTAGTTTTCTGAGAATATTTTACTTTAAGTACAATGAGATTCATACATTCCCGGCACTTTCTCCATGATAGTATTGCTGTGCTTTTATTCTTTATTGTTATGAAACTGCAACTTTATATGTGTGTCAGTCATATATATTTACTATGGTTACATGTTAATCCCTGATGTTTGATGTGACTTTAGGAGATGACAGGTTCATTCCAAGCACTGTTTAAATACTGCTTTCTTCATGTGAGTTGGGTACCAGAGCATAACAAATTGGTTATAGTCTTTTTGATCACTGTCTCTGTTGTATTAGATGCTGTGTCCACTGTAAACTGTATGCCCTTAAGAGTGACTACTGAATAACCACTGAAACGTCAGCTATAAGAAAGGACATTCACGGTGATCAGGTAACTATATGGTGACAGGTTATTTCAGTCATGCTTATGTGTGTATGAACTACCTGCTACATTCAATTTACACCATAGGTTAGAAGCAGCAGACCAGAAAACAGACCACCTGCAAAACATGTGTGCTGCCTCCAACAGTAATACAGTTTCTGCATTTGATAACTAAATACTTAACACCCACAGAGAGATAAAGTTTTCCTCACCCTACATTCCAAAACAGTCTGGCTGTTGTTTCATAATCCATATGACATGAGATGGAACAAAGAGATAGCTGTACCTATTAGACACAGAAATACTTTGAATTTATAATACAGAAATTAAGTTAGACTCATTTATTATTTATTCATGCCTTATATTTTGCAAGTTTGTTTGCCTCTACAAAGGACTGCAGAAAAAGAAATTCTGTCTGCAAGATTTTGTTAAGCATTTTGCTTGTTGAAATTGAGGTGTAACGGCTGTAATATAATAATTTAAAAACAGACTATATTGTCTGTTTCACCCGTTTTCTAGCTGACAGTGGGTCATGTGCACTGCCATAAAGATTTTTAGTTGAACTGGATTAAAATTAGCTTGATATATATAAATGAATTAAAGAATATAATGTTCTAAACCCAGTATTGATTCTGACAATGGTATGTTGTTTCATACAAAGTGCCTTTCAGTCAGTATCTCATCTTGAGATATATAGTGTGCTTTTCAGTCCAGAACCTATTTCTTTTGCATGTTTTTGAGCATGCCCTATTCTTGTGCGTTATTTAGTCTAATGCTTGATGCGGTCTTTCACATATTGCCTCTCTTTATTATTTAAATCAGTGTCCATACATTTTGTTCTTTATCTGCATGCATCATCATACACCAAATGAATTGTTCTGTTGTAAGTTCCATCCAATCTGACTCTTTCCTTTTCATAATAAGTCAAGTATATACTTTAAGGAAATAACCATACACAAGGCTCACAGTATGGCTTTCCCTTGGTATTTGCACACAACCCTTTCTTCTAATGTTTACCAGCTCTTCATTTATTGAATTACTGGTTTCTTCAGGGAATAGGGAAGAACAGCAGCAGTTCATCTTGTTGACAGCAAAGCCGAAGCTGTGATAGAAAGGCAGCTGTTACTGTACAATTAAAGTTTTCCGAAGGCAGCAAAATGTCACTTACAGTTGGAGATCAGGGCATATGCAAAGCTGTCACGAAGTAATGGTGCTGGTAATAAAATTCTCATCAGTGGTGAGACCACTACAAATCATTTTCTAATACTCAGCCCATTCTGTTGTACCTCCTTCAAATGTTGAAATGATGCCCTTTTTCTAATGCTAAAAATAACAGAAGAAATACATAGTGTGTAATCAATGTTTTTTAACGTTTGCTGTTGCACTCATTCATGTTATTAATAGTGTTTTAGTTATTTTAATAGAATACAGAATATAAAACTGAAGTTTCAAGATTAAATAATTATGCATAATTATGACTTCAGAAATCATTGCCTAGTTGGTTACCATGCAACAATGTTTCCCTGATATTTTGTTATAACTAAACACTGACTAAAACATTTGTGTTACATCCTGATGTCAGCATCTGATTATTTACCACCCAAGAAGAATCTGTTAGCCAGAAACAATCCTTAATTTACTTTTACTGAGAAACAATGCTGAATTAACTTGTTTTTATTTCATGAGCCTTATAAATGATTAGACTTTTCATGCAAATTTTCCATATATAAGCTGTTAAGTGAAATTATAAAGTTAAAATTCAGTTTATGTGTATCATGGCATTTAAAGTAGTTGTTTTACACAACACTTTAGTTTCTGTTCTAATGTTTTCTACAGTAAATAAACAATACTGGTATGCAGTGAACTGGAATTATACAAAATATTTTTCATGCATGTTTATTAATGCATCTTCCTGTGCTCGACTTGTTCATTACAGGCAGTCCCCTGGTACGCTAACTTATAAAGCTGGCATTTCTTACCTGTTAAGGAAATGGAAATGTGTGTCCCATTAGGTGACTGCCATGCAATAAGGCTACTTCGTTATTTTGTAACTAAAAGTTGGGGCTCAGTCTGTGGTTCCAAACACCTAAACAGACACGCTTTACTTTTTACCTGTGGCTTGTGAAACACACACCAATTAAAAGAGCTTGAAAAATGCATAATGATACTCAGTGCAGTGTAAATTCTGTATGCATATCATCTATGCATTGTTGTTCCCATTATTTGAATGCTTTGCAGAGCAACATGAAGGCATGCTACTTTGAATAAATAATTCTATTTAGGTTGCTCACATTTCAAAGGTTACTTCCTGCTAATCACATCACACCTGTATGATTTTGCAGCCTATTGCCCTGAGACCATAATTTACCCCAGGACTGTCCCTTGTGCTACTAATGGACAGAAGCAGCTCCTAAATGCTATATCACGATGCATGAGTCCCCTCAAATGATCTATGGTATGATCCCAGTTATTCTTATAAGGCGTATTATATAATTATTGACTACAGATAAGGCCACTTTTGCACAATATGTGATAGGTTAATTCAAGCACCAAAAAGAAAACTGACTAGGCTTTAAAATAGTTTCCAAGGGCAGCTAGTCTAGTGCTTTCTTATGAACCTATGAACCTGTGAGAGAGGTTGTGATATCAAGTGCTATATTATGATCTTAGGTGATAAATAGCCTACAGACATAGCTTTCACATGCTGTGAACAATATGTTTTTCATTGCAATGGATATTAATAAGATGTAATGGAGAAAGGAGCTATAGATCAAAGCATGCACAAAAACACATGAATATATGAAAGATGCTGCCAAAAAGAAAACTGACACTGAGTTTGCCCAAGTGTACAGGTAGGTCCTACACATCAAAATCATCCCATCGCACAGGAGATACTATATCTCCTTCATCTGTTGCTGTTCTGTTTTTATTGTATATGTAGTTCCACAGACCAATATTTTGGTCTATTTCAGGGGTCCACTGCACACTTTGCAAGGGTTCCTCCTAGTTTCTGTCTTAAATGTGTCACTTTGTTTTATGATGCAGAACTTCTCTCACGTTTGAACCCAAAACTCCCCCAGAGCTATGATACCCTGAGATTCTGCGTGTCCATTCTGTTTCTCCTGTATCTAAGGTAAATACTTTCAGGCTGCCTAGGCTCTTCTCTTACTAATGTTCCCCTGGTCCTTGTATCATGTTAGCTATCTAATGCTGAGCAGTCTTCATTAATCTATTCCTCATCAGTGCTAGCCTCCTGAAATGGAAAGAATGCATCAGGTGAGGCCACACCCACACCTTGCATAATTAAAGTACTTCCTGCCAGTGCTGCATGGCACTCGTGTTTTGCTAAGTAACTTTACACTGCACTGGTTAGACCACTGGTAGTGCTCTGACTGAGAAGTGTGATATAACCTGGATTTTACAATTATTTTTAATCTGTTTCCTCCTTAGTTAAGATATATAGAATCCTGCCCAAGATATAGCTCCTTCTGGCATTTCTGTTACCAAGGCACAGCACTTTGTAATTTTTAGCAGTAAACCCTTATTGATAATTGTTTGATTATAAGATAAGTTTGTAGTAGTTCTCCTGAAGCAAACAATCCACTCTTGGTTTGTGATTGACTGTGCAGTTGCCTGGTGCGAGAAGTTTTATTTGAATTTATATTTTATTTCTTACCACTGCTTTTCACTGTTTGTAGGAAGGAAGGGATGGCTTGTGGACAAGATTTACTTTGATTTTTGTTTTGTTATTTTACCTTTTTAATTTTCAGTGTTTGTTGTTGGTAAGGGATAAGTTTTAGGCACACAAACTGTAGTTATCCTAAAAGACTTAGCCAGCTATAAATTCACACAGGCAGCAGACAGGAAAATCCTGTCTTGATTTGTGATTTATCGATCCTATTGTTAAAAAGACTCGCAACCACGAGTGAAAGTGAACTGAAGCTACTGCATGTGAGGTGAAGGAGTTCCATCTTTTGTGTGACTTTCACAGCTCCTTCAGTCAGAGTCACAACTTTACTGCAGTATATTATTTGTGTGGCTTTTTTCTTAGAAGTTGATTTAAGTTCTCTTTGAATTATGTGGTAACTGATTTTGATTATTGTTTTATATTAGAATTTTTTATTTGTTTGCAGCTGAATATGGATTCCTTAAATGAGTTTACCATTAATGATTTTCTAAAGCATAACTGTCTTATACATTATAACAAACGCTATGTATATTTAAAGATAACACTGGTGATCTGTATTCCTCATGTCAGAAGTTGGATGATTTGCTTACCATTGTTAAAAGTAAATCTAGATTTACTGATGATGATTGCACTTGTACAACTGGTAAGGCATGGAGAACTGTTGTTACTTATGTTAATGACTGGACTAGTGAGATAAATAATGTTAGGCAAAGAGCAAATCAAACACATCTAGGAAAGGATGTGTCTATTGTGTGTAAAGATCACTCAACCCCTATGAAACAAAATAATGTCCTTGACAACTTTGGAATTCTGGATACAAGTATTCAGCAATCAGAGGGAAGGAAAGAAAGAAAGACGTTCACAACAAATAACAAAGGAGAAAAAGAAACGATAAATGACTGTAAAGCAAATAGAATACATACTAAAAAGGACACTGCTTTGTTATGTAACACACATTGCAGGGAATTATAACATTTTTCTAACAGAAAACCTTCAGTCTACAGAAAAAGGCAGCATTTTTCCAAAAGAAAAGGTATTAAAAAGAGGCAAGGGGCAGGCAGAAAGGAAGAAATCAGAGTTGAATGTGGAAGGACTGAAGAACATTACCGTAAGAAAAAAGAGGAGAAAGACAGACGGCAATATGGATCAAGCTGTGGATGTACAAAGCCAGATGGATGAAAATTGTATGCTTGTAAATGTAATACACAATGAAATCAGTGGGATTAGTATGACTAATGGTGACAAAGATCATTCCTTTGTAAGAACTGATAGGGTCAGAGTAGAGATTATAGAATTAGAAGTTGAAGATTCTTCAGATATGGTCAGAAAATATATTTTTATAATTGGAGATTGAATTATTAGAGGAACTGATGCTTACATCTGCAGATCAGATAATGAACAAGAAGTAGTGTTATGCTTGTCACGAGTAAAAATAGAAGATATGAGGCTTAGAATGCCTTAATGGAAGGAAGTACAGGTCTGTTTTTATTCATGTCAGTACAAATGATCGCACCTGCAAGGACTCTCTGACTATTAGTAGGGAACTTACAACCCTTTTAGATAGCCTAGCTTGTATGGGTGTTAGGATGCATTTTTCACAAATCAGATATAGAAAGGAGTGTTGTCACCGAGAATGGAAAGATTTTTTGGGTAAATACCTGCATGAAAAAAAATGTCCTGTTTGAGAAAATGGAAATGTGTAGCGCACCTGAGCCTAATTTTTAGGCACACATGTACAGATAGGATGGCGTGCACTTATCAAGATCAGTGAAGAGAATTTTTGGAGCAGATATTTTGCAATATTCGACAAACACACAGCAGAATTTTTGCCAGACCAAAAAATTAACAGTTCATAGACAGAAACACTTGATGCATCTTTGATGGTTGTTAAAGCTAGGAGTATTAATAATAAAGTTTTTTTTTAATTGTAAAAGTTGCTACTTTCTGCGAAGGTTGATGCTATTATTGTTTGTGAAACTTGGTTGAAGAACAATGACTGGAAACCAGTTCTGTCAGTGTATAAATGTTTTCACTGCAACAGACATTCTAACAAAAAAATCAGGTTGTGGTGTTGTGATAGGGATTAAAGATAATTATGAGACCTGTGATCATTACATATTCAGTGATAACACTGATACTATAGATTGTGTAACTGTGGCAATAAAGACAACCCTAGAACATATAACAATTGTAGGAGTGTATAGACCACCCAAGTCAAGTGCTAATGACCTGGAGGAATTAATATATTTCTTGCGTGAAACACAGGAGGGAATAATAATATTAGCTGGGGTCTTAAATTTACCAGAAACAGATTGGAATAATATTGATTCAACAACATTAGTAAGGAAATTATTCACAACTTCTGTTCAGGAACAACAGTCGCTTCCGATTGTAAAAAAAAAAAAAAAAACTACCAGGGAACAGAACATGCTAGACATTGTTTGTGTTCCTAAAGAAATTATTGTTACTTCATGTCAAGTTTTACCACCATTGATGTGCAGTGATCATTGGGGTTATAAAGGTTAATTTGTTGCTAGATAATTCTGCCAAACTGAAATCTAAACCAGTGCACAGAAGATTAATAACATTATATGAAAGTAAAACAGTCACTATGTAAAACTAATTGGAGCGATGCATTCAGTGATAAAACTGCAGAAGGAATGTGGAAATGTTGAAAGAGAAATTGTTTGAATGCAAAAAAAAATGATAACATCAGGATGTAGGCACACAAGGTCAGGAGGATATATTTCCATAAGAACAAGATACTTGATTAAGGCAAGACACAACAAATATAAGAAATGGAAGAGAGAGGTTGAACTACAACTTTGGAAATAGAAACAAGTTGGACAAACAAATTAAGCATAGTGTGAGACAAGGTAAAGTAAAATTTAAAGAAAATGTATATAAAGTTATTAAGCATAATAGAAAACCATTTTATTGATACATAAGATGTGGAAGGAGTAATGACATACAAATTGATAAACTGTGTGTAGATTCTAAAATTTATTCTCAGACACAATGGATTATGGACATATTTACAAAATCTTATGGAAAACAGATTGACTCCACAAAGGGGGTGATAAGTTGTCCTAATGATGTCCAGGTAACCTTAGATACTGAAATCAAATTAGATTTTATTGAAAAAAAACTATGCAAACTGGATCTAAACAAAGTACAGGGAGGGACAGAATTGGTAATAATGACCTGAGAACACTTCAGCAAGAACTTACACTACTATTACTATTATAGCTTTTATTTACTAGGTTGTATAAATATGGGAGAGATTCCTCAAAATTGGTGACATGCACTTATTAAACACCCCTTTAAGGGAATGGGGAGTAGGACACGCTCAGAGTCATACAGACCCTTACGTCTACTTTCATGTTGTGAAAAAATGATGGAGAAAGTAATATTGGCTAAGTTATTGTCAGAATTGTAAAGGGTGAGACTTGAAACCATATATCAGCATGCATATGATGAAATAGACCTATTACTACCTGTAACATGATGTTCTATAACAATATAATAACAGCTATGAATGAAAAATTGTGCTGTGATGTAATTTACATAGATATAACTTCAGCATTTGATAGGGTCATACACAAAACACTGATCGATAAAGTAGAACAAGTAGGTATTGATGTACTCTTGATAAGATGGATAGCTGCATGACTTACAAATAGGACATGGCATTTTTCATACAGCAGTTGGACAGGTGAAATTCTTGGTTACAGTCAAGGTGGCTTACAGGGCTCTGTCCTAAGGCCTTACTTGTTTAGATTATATCTTTCAGATTTATCTTTTTTATCTGAGGTGTTCTACAGTCTGTATGCAGATGCCTTGAAATTGGGTAAACTACTTACATGTGTTACAGATAGGGCATGTCTGTAAAAGAACTTGACTAAATTGACCATTTGAGCACAGGAGAATAATATGCTGATAAATATATCAAAAGCTAAGCATATGAGATTTGGGAGACATAAATTAAAAGGTGAATATTTAGTACAGCACACAGTGATTGAAACTGCAGGTTCAGGACCTGGATATATGGGTAGATCCAGCTTTCATTTTTTTTCTAATTATATCAACCAATTAGTTAATGATAGTTATAGTACTATAGGTAGTATAAAAAGGTTTATATAGTCTAGGAAATCAAAAATGATGAAGTCGTTGTTAGTTACATTAGACCCAAACTTGAGTATGGATAACAATATGGAAACCTTATAAGAAAACGAGCATGAGTAAACTGGAAAGAGTACAGCAGAAATAAACCAAAGGCATCCATGGATATGAAAATTTAAGTTATAATGAAAGACTAAAATATGTAAATTTGTGCATTGTCTCATACAGATATTTAAAAGGAGACCTTATTCAGATATATAGGGCATTTAGAGACAACTACCTCTGGGAATGTTTGGGGTTATCAAAAAGTAGCACAGAATCATCAGACAACCTATGTGGAAAATTCTATATGAATGAAAAGTGTACTAATTGATTCTCTGAGAGACTAGCTGATGCTTGGAACAGACTGGCAAATTACATTAAAGCAAGTACTAGTTTAGATATTTTTTAAGAACAGCCTGGACATTTATTATGGGAACAACTGTTTTGGTATATTGGCAGGCTAGAAGGGCATTAATGCCTGTGTTTGAAATATTTGTATGTGTGTATGTATGTATATATGTATATATATAAGCAAAACACTGAAATCCTGTCCTGGAATGTAATGACCTGAAATGCAAAGGTGCTGGATAACCCTGTACACCAAAGAAACCAACAATATTGCTGAAATGAGGTGCACTGAGATTGCATTTGGAAACAAAATCAGTGTGTCTGCTGGGTGGAAAATCTCTTTAAATTCTACACGTGTGTACTGCATGCTTCATACTGCTCATATTAATTCTGTTCAGAGGCTGTACAAATGTAGGACTGTATTGTTAAACAAGTTATATTCTTCATACTGCAATAACGAGTCACGCATGTTCCCATCACCAAAGTGCAATAACCTTGGCATTAGGATATTATGTAAGGCAATATGTGGGTATACAGCTCTCACAGGGGGTACAGAGGGGCTTGTCTGTTGTTAAATATTTGACTATTAACTAAGGGAGTATCTGAAAAAAACAGCGTAGTGGCATGCCTTTATTATGATTTATAATGTTGGTAGAATTCTGATTTCTTACATTTGTTGCAATTAATGTTAAGTTTATTGGCTGCCTTCATAATGAATATAATGGAAGGAATTTGCTATTAATTTTATAATGAACTGTCAGATATGACTGGTGCAATATATTCATTTTACTTCAGTTTTTTTTCTATTTGCTCTCTCATTTGGGGGGGTGGGTCTATATCACAACGTCGAACTTACAAAAGTTCGATCGTTGTAATATCGAACCATTATATTCGAAACCCAACAGAACCGAAAGTACAGAACAGCAATTTTTCCCAGGGAAAAATAAAATTGCTGTTCCGTGACAAAAAAAAAAAAAAACAAACAAACTTAATCTTAAACCTAAACTGAAGTAGGGGGCTTCGCCCCCACACCCCCCCTACTTAAATATACCTACTCTGAGATCGCACAGCAGTGGAGGAAATAGCAAAGCCCCGAAAAAGGCCGACTGATTTTTTTCCCTGGGAAAAAAGTTGATGTGCAGTGGCTTCGCTATTTTCCACTTTCGGACTTTAGGGTTCAATATTACAACATTTGAACATGTTTTAGTTCGACATTGTAATATAGACCCGATTTGGGGTAGTGTAGTTAAATTATAGTTGCTAGTACTTGAAATACAATCCTTTAATATATTGTTTATATTGTTTCTTTTTTACAGATACTGTCATTATAGGGTGTTGCGGTTGGCATTTAATTATTTGGAGTACAGGCACATACATGCATTCATGTGCAAGCACACATACACACACAAGTACACATAAATGCATGCATGCACATGCGTGGGCACACAAACACACACTCTCACATACATAAAAACCAGGCTGTGCAGGTAGTAAATAAATAACATAAATTTGTATCCATTGTGATATCATCGCTTCTAAAACTTAAAAAAAAAATTAAAACAGCACACCAGATATCAAAATCAAGTTATTCAAGTTAAAAGTTAATTGCTTTTTAGACTCTTCCAAGCAATTAAACTTTAACAAAAACTAGAAAATAATGTTGCCTTTATGATATGCTTTTCCCCCACTTTTCTGAGATTTAAAGAATTTCAGTTACAGGCTTGCTGTTCTTGAACTGTTTGTAAGTTTCTGTGAGGCCATTTTTTGCTTGGGCTAAAGGAAAGTCTCTCTGTTGATCAGTGGCAGTGAAAAACATTGAGCAGCCTGCCTGCCCCTGTGGGAGTGGTTACTGACTTGAAACTGTAGTTTTATTGGCCATTTTGGGTCAATTCCAAAACTCCTTCATCTTCCTCTCTTAAAACCCTGTTTTGCGCGGCTTTACGTGTTTTTGAGCATAGCGCAACAACGGGCAGCACCGCCTAATTGGGTTTAAACTATTCCTGGCTCCACAAAGTCTGCTCTTCACTTTTTCCCTTAGAACTGCTCTATCTCTCAATTTAAACACCATATTCTCATTCTAAGGCCCTTCACTGGTCCAATTAAGTAATCCTACAAGTTAGCACTATTAAACCATAAGCACTACTTACTCTTATACTCTCTACGATTACCCTGTCCTCTATTGGTCCGTCTTAAATTCAGTTTCCCTGTTACTCTAGCATGTCCAAAGGTCAGTCAATGGTTTCCTCTCCAGTCCAGCTGGTGAATCTGGGAATTTTGAGGCAATGTTACAACTGTCTCATGTACACGGACAACCCTCTCCTCCTCCAAACAGGTTCAAATATATGTGAGAGATGCAACTATTTAGCCAAACTGGAGGCTGAGCTCTCTCATCTCAAAACTGGTGTAACCAGTCAGGAGGAGAAGGTAACCTCACACAACACAATTCCAGTATCACATAGTCCCACCACATCAGCGAACCAAACACATAAATACACAAAAACATACTCTGTGGCTCTAAATAAAAATCTACCTAAGCAACAGAGACCTCCAAAGCAGACATCCAAGCAAACGCTACCTCAAAACAAAACACACATAACACATAACCCACAAAGTCAGTGTGCCAAGCAGCCACAGCCCTTAAGGCTGAATAACACACCTGATACTCTTGTTATAGGTGACTCTATTGTCAGACACACTGGCGTCCGCTCACCAGGCTGAATAAAGAGAAGGTCACAGTGAGCTGCCTGTCGGGTGCTAGGATCCGACACATAACGCAAGCACTCAGGTCACTCCAAAGCAAATACAAATATGACTCAGTCATTGTACATGCTGGTGTGAATGACCTGAGACGTACCTCCCTGGACTACATGAAAAGAGACATAGAGGAGCTCTCTGATCATGTAGCCCAGGCTGGTATGACCCTGACCTTGAGCAGCATCTTACCCTCACCTAGAGTGATGCCACAGTACAAAGACAAAATGATCGATTTTAACAATTGGCTAAAATTTTGGTGTCATTCAAAGGGGATCCAATGTCTGTCAGCCTGGGATGACATGCTCAACAAGCCACGTTGCTTCGCTAGGGACGGCTTGCACCTGTCACCACTGGGCTTTCGGATATTGGCAAAGGCTCTTGCCACCCCCATACTGCCTTTTTTACGCAAGGCTCAAAAGTCAAACCCACCCCCATAGACAGCACAAGGAACAAGAAACTAAGGGTAATGCTGCTAAATGCCAGAAGTCTTAACCTCAAGATGCATGCACTCAAACCTCTCCTCAGTATGGAGAACATCGATATCTGTGCAGTGACAGAAACCTGGTTCAAGGCTCCAGAGAGCACCCCAGCACTACCAGGCTATACCTCGTATCATGCTTTTCGGCCCCAAAACCCAGACCGAACCACAAAAGGAGGGGGAGTTTCCATATTTATCAAGGATATCCACACCTCCAGGTTAGTGGCATTGCATGAAGTATCGGAGACCATCCATGTGCAACTAACAGTGGGCAAGACAGCTTTTCAGTTTATAGCATCCTACAGACCACCCTCTCAAAGTCAGGAATCCCATTCGACTTTCCTGAAAACATTGGAGAACATGAAGATCTCTCCAAACACCATTATATTGGGTGACTTCAACTACCCAAACATTGACTGGGAGCACTACTCAAGCCCCAGCACCTTATCCCAAAGATTACTGGAAATTATAAACACAAATGCTATGGAACAACTAGTCACCACTCCCACAAGAGGGGACAACATACTAGACCTGATCATTACCAACATGGGGACCCTATGCTCCACACCAGAAGTATATCCCTCATTGGTAAGATCAGACCATAAATTAATTTCACTGGATGTCCACATCCTGACCCCACCCCCAGCCCAGAAAACCACAGTGAAAAACTTCTCAAAAGTGAACTTCTCACTTCTCAAAACCAAAGTGGAATCCTTCAAGGCCCCAGGGCCAGTGGAAACTACAGCCCAAACTGCAGAATCCTATATAAATGCATTCTACGGACATCTCCAGGAATGCATGGATCATGCTATCCCAAACAAAACCAAGACCCAATCATCCAAAGGCAGGCGTCCAGTCTGGTGGACCCCTGCCATAAATAAACTGTACAACAGAAGGAGGAAGCTACTACATGATAGAGCAAAATCCCTAATAGGGAAGGCATCTCTGATCAGTACTAGCAAAAAATCACAATCCCTCATAAAATCCTCGAAGGCCAGCTTCGAGAGAAAAATTGCACAGGACACCAAAGACAATCATAAGGCTTTTTTCAGTTATGTTAGAAACCTGGGATGCAACTCCCAGACTTGTTCTGAGTTGATTCTAAACGACAAAAAATACACTGAACCCACAGACATCGCCAATATCCTGGCAGACAGGTTCAGTGCAAACTTCTCCATCCTCCCCCCCCAAAAGAGCAAGTATCTATCCCGGCAGAGGGCTGCCTCCCAAACATCTCAGATGCTCAGGTGAAGGCTGCCCTCTCAAAAGCAAAAAACACTGCTTCCATGGGACCAGATGGCGTCCCAGGTTGCGTCCTACATGAATTACAAGAGGAACTAATCCCTCAAATAAAACGGCTATACAATCTCAGCCTCACTACAGGATATGTGCCCACAGAATGGCGTACAGCAACAGTGGTCCCACTCCACAAAGGTGGAGCCTCTACAGACCCTAGAAACTATTGCCCATAAGCCTGACTAGCTTAGTCTGCAAGGCTATGGAGAGGATCATCATGGAGCTCATAAACAAAGACATTGGGGACCTACAGACACTAGATCCTACCCAGTTCGGCTTTGTCAAGGGCAGATCCTGCCTTTTGAACCTGGTTGACTTCTTTGAAACAGTTACCAAAGCTATAGATGAAGGGAAGGTAGTCCACACAGCCTATCTGGACCTTGCAAAGGCATTTGACACAATACCCCACTCGGGCATCATAGATAAGCTATTCAGCTTAAATATAAACCCCTATGTCACAAGATGGGTTGCAAACTGGCTCAAAGACAGAACCCACAGAGTGAGAGTTGCTGGAGCCATGTCAGACTCGAAACCGGTCACAAGTGGCGTCCCACAGGGTTCTGTCCTGGGACCACTCTTGTTTGGTATATACTTTTCTGAGGTACAGGCAAACGTGGGAGGACTATGGTTCACCAAGTTCGCAGACGACTGCAAACTGGGCGCCATAATCAACTCTCCAGCTGACACAAACATCCTTCATAAAGGTCTCACAGAGACAGATAACTGGTGCCAGTGCCATGGTTTAAAGCTAAATGCCAAAAAATGTATAGTCATATCCTTTGGCAAAAACAATGTGCCCACAAATTACCACATAGGCGGAAACCCATTAAGTACAGAGAAAGTTATTAGGGACCTGGGGACCCAAGTTGATAGCAATCTCTCCTTTGAAAACCACATTGCCAAAGTGGTTAGAAAGACCTTCTACATAGCCCACCTCATCACGAAGGGTTTCACATCTAGATCAAGAGAGGTAATCGTGCCCCTTTATTCATCCCTCATCAGGCCCATCATAGAATACAATGCCCCTTTTGGGATGTACCTTACCCGACACCTGCAGCAATTAGAAAGACCCCAAAAGTATCTCACCAAGAGGATCAAGGGTCTCAAACAGATGCCATATGCTGCTCGGTTAAAAAAACTCCAGCTCTACTCAGTTGCATACCGCCTACTTCAAGGCGATCTATGCCTGACATATAAAGCTATGTCCAACCCAGAATTAATGGACATGATCCACCTCAGTAAATCTAAATCCCTTAGAGCCACACGCTCGAGGGACTTGAACCTCAGCACAGAAATAAATAGAACTTGCTGGAGGGACAGGTTCATAACCCAGAGGCTCCCTTTGCTCTGGAATAGAATTCCAGTTCATGTGAGGCAGAGCACCTCACTGAATCTCTTCAAGAAGAATCTCGATAAGTGGATGGGGGATCGTAGGTTTGTCCCAGGGATTACTCCTGTGTCACTATTAGACAGAGGCACAGTAAACTAAACCTTAAAAAGGGCACAGTATACTCAAATCAAGGGGTGGCGTAAGCCATACAGAATCGGGCTAGGCTTATAACTGCCCCAGGGCAGATAGCCTAGTATGAGCCTATGAACCTATGAACATCCATTATGCTCTGGTTTTAACCTTTTTAACACAGTAAAAAGCTCACAAAGGGGTCCATTCAAAGTCATCTTATATTTATGTGATGCAGTTATTGCACAAACTGCATGCTGTCTTAGAAATTTTCTCTCATTCCTTCAGCTGGAAGTTTGAATTTGTGCGTAATTTACCACTTCACATTAGTATATTCCAGAATGATACAGAAAAAGCAGTATTATCTCATGTTTGTGAAGGTGTATCATGAGCCATTATTCTCGAAGGTTTGTTTCAGCTTTAATCTTTTTTAACAAAAGTGTAATTTTTGCTGAACTGGTACATTCAGATGCTGGCATTCTTTTTTAACAAATTTTATACCAGTTTTCCACAAAACCCACAAAAATCTTTATTAAAGTTCTCTTATATACTATTAAAGCTCTCTTTTATACAAACATCTAAAAAAGTTTTAATAGCACTCTGATAGTACAACATTCAGCCTTCATCAAGCTTTATCAGAATTAAGTTTTGCAGTTGATACATTTATTAAATATGTATTTTAGCTGTGCATGTTATTCGTGTTGGTACGCTACTGTGTAATTCCCATGCTTAATAGCACAGCAATTGCAGTTAAGTAGAATACAATGCATATTTACTTATCTAGGTGGGGCTGATAAAAATCGACATTTTTGGAGTAGTCTTTTATCTGTCTGTTTATTCACATAGGGGAATAACACTTCAGTTCTTCAAGGTCAGACACTGATGCATGCTGTTCTTGGTTCTGACAGTAACCTGGAGCTATGTTAAATCATTTTCTCTACAGTATACATCTTCTGAAAAAAAAAAAAGATACATTTACTTTTAACTCGTTGCTGGATTCATACACAACATGACATGCTTCAATTTCCTTCATTCTATCACATGACAAGGTGCATTTTTTTTATTTCTAAATCTGATTACGCTTCTTTTTTTGCTCAAGATGCCCCTTTTATACTCGCTTTAGTTATGAATCTTAGTTTAGATATAACAACTACAAAGAATAAACTTATAAAGTTCCATCTCATCAACATTGTTAATGAAAAAAGGGATAAGGATGCTAAAGACTGTCGTGCGAGCTGCGCAAGTGACAACAGGAAAGCCAGATCGTAACCAGGCTGCCCACTTTTGTTTGGACTGCATTGATCATATTTCATTTTATGGGAATCTTGGAAGCCTGAAATAGGCCCGTGTAGATCAGTGCTTCATCCTGGTCTGCAAATATAAGTAAATAAACAAAAATGAGCTGAAAAGGAAGAGAGGTTAAAAGGTGTGAATGGGAGTACAAGAGACTTTGGGGTTATAAGAAAGTATGAAGGTTAAATCCATAAAGTTCCATTTAATCAACATGTCAACCCTTTCAATCAACCAGCCATTATCAACAAATGCAACTTAACATCAGAGCAGCTACAAATGACTTCCTAGCCAAACACTAAGGCAACCCAAAAAACTGCAGCAGGGTTCCCATAGCTCTGTAAGGGACTATCCTTAATGATTTGGAGAAAGCAGATTATAAATGACAATTGTGAGATGTTTTGCATGGGGAAATTGTTGATTTTTACTTGAGTAAGGAACACACTGGAAATGAATAATGAAAAAGAGGAAATATTGTTATCAAGATGAAAATTTTGATTTACATGAAGAGGCATTACTACCGAGAAATGGTACTTTTGAGTTTTGTAGAAAAACACAAAAGGATTTGTTATATCTGTATCTGGTCTAGTTTTAGGGAGAAAGCTAAATATCATGCATTACAGATAGTAATATGAGGAAAGGACTGTTTTTTATTTGGTTTATGATGCTCTGGTAAATGATATGCCGTGGAGAAAGAAGAAGTAACTAGATAGGAGACTACAGCTTTTTGTATGCCATTTGTTATTATAAGGAAAAAATCACTTCTCAATCCTTAGAAAAACAGTTTGTTTATCTGGAAATACTAATATAGTTTTTTTTTTCATTTGGGGTAGATGACATTTTCAATAACTGACCTGGTATTAGACTTGGGTTTCAGGTTTTGGTAGGAATTTTATATTGTAAATTAAATATTAATGTTTTTGAGTGATTAAGCTAAATCTGACAATTAAAAGCTTTAAACCTGTGGTTCAAAAGGTGTGGGTGATGAGGGTTTTGGGATTATAAGGATTGTGCTATTTGTTGTGAGAACTCAAATATCTGTAAATGATCATTTGAAGATTAAAAGGCGAGGTAAAAGGATTTCAGAACTTGGAATTAGGTCATTCTGTGTGGATTTGTTTTTGTTGGATATGCTGAGTTCATTGGATATGTAGGCTGAAAAGAGTGAGATGGAGAGGAATGGTGAAGAGCTATGTAATGTGCTGGTTATACTGATGTCAGGGAAGAAGAAGTAATAATTTATCTATTAAAAGAAGTGAATTAGTGTGCTGGGTAAAGGACCTGGGCATTATATTAGGGTATGGCTATACCTAAGGATATTAAATGAGGGTCAGGGATATAGGAAGTTGGAAGGCATGTATAAAATTGGTCATTAGCTTTATAGTAAAAAATATTGATCAGGTATTTGATGCGGTCATGGGGGTAAGGAAGATTGAATTCATATAAACGTTTTCCTACTAAAATAAGAAGTCTATTCCAGAGACTGCCACTTCACTGGAATAGACTCCCAATTCATGTAAAAAAAAGCTCCTCACTGACCCTATTTTAACACAACCTAAATAATTGGATGGGAGACCACAAATTTGCCCCTGGGTTGGCACCCATATCCCTCATGGACAAGGGTAGCCAGTGTTGATCACAGGCCCACTCTGTTCATAGATTTGTTCTGCGAACTACCCAAAAAGAACAAATGGGGATACTTGGGATTAACATGGCTACACGTGTAAAGACTCTAGGACTCTAGCCTAATAACCTCCTATGAACCTATGAATTAATTATTCACAGGAAAATAAGGCTAAGACCTATATAAAAATACTGGTAGCTCTCTGTAGACAGATTGTTCAGACAGTGATATTCTCATAGGTGTTGTCACCTTAAAGTATGCATAGGGTGTTGAAAAGGAACAAATATAAATGTCTTAAATAATGTGTAGATAAATGACTCAATCAAAAGGGATTTGGATTTAACTAAAACTGAAAGTTGTTATCAACCCCCTTTTTTCTCATTTCTTCTGCATGGAGTCAGGGTGTCATGGCTGCTATTGCCACCTCAATCTATTCAGTGCGACTGTCATATCTTTTTCGACAGTCATTCCTGACTGTCGCAGGTCTTCTCTCAAGTAATCCATCTATCTCTTGGCTGGATGTCCTCATTTTGTCCTGTGTTCTTCCTGTTTATCCTTAATCTTCTTCTACACCTAATCCTTTTCTGCTTTCTTGCATATGTGCCAAACTAGGGTTATCTGTTTCTGTCTGATCTTTTCTGCAATTGGAGCTACATTGTCTTCTGCTCTGATGTCACAATGTTTTCACCTGTCCCACAATATGCATCCTGCCACCCATCTCAGGTACTTCATCTCCATTACTTATAGCTTCCTCACCTGCTCTATCTACTGGACACACTGATGTTTTGTACTTTTCAGCTTCTTTGACATTTTTCTGTTACACATTCTACCGCTTACGCTCTGTGCCAGTTGGCTGAATCACCTTTTATTCTAGCTTTGATCTCCTTATTCAAACTGCCTTTCTCCTCAACCCCTCCTATATACTTAAGACTATGAAACAGTTACACTATTTTCCCTTCTATTTCAATTTTTGGATTTTGTTTTCTGATTTCCCCTTTTTCATGTCATGAAAAATATGTTGTTTATACTAAGTTACATCCCATGTGCTTTCAGTTTTACATTCCATTGTCCTATCATTTGCTAAAGTTTTTGATCAACATCTGTTTGTAATGTCACGTCATCTGCATATAGCAGCTTTGTTGACCCGTTCTCTCCATATTGTTTGGTAATTTAGCCCATCACTAGTATGAATAGTAGTGCACTCAGAACTGAACTCTAATGCACAGCCACTCTCACTAGGAGTCCTTCTTTGAGTCCGAACACTATTGATACTTACATCATTGGGTCCTTATACATAGCCTGGAATAGTTCTGTCAGTGTTTCTGGGAAGTCAGACCATCACAGATTGCCCAAATTAGCTTTCTTGGATCATAGAATCATAGGAGGTTACTAGGTTAATGGCCCTAGAGCCTTTTTAAGCCTAGCCATTCATACCCCAATTTTCCCATTTATCAATGCCCATACTTTAGAACAGCTCTGGTATATGCCTGTGCCTTTGGGCATCTACAAACTGGCCTGTCCATAAGGAGCACAGATGACAAGCCAGGGGTGAATTTGTGATTTCTAATCCATTGGTCCAAATTGCATTTGAATAGGTTTAGGGAAGAGCCCAGCTTTACCTGAATGGGGAGTCTGTTCCAGAGAAGGGGTAATCTCTGAGACACATACCTGTCCCTCCAACATGTTTTGTTTATATCACAGATGAGGTTTTGATCCTTACATCAGGTAATTTTAGTGCTGTTTGTTTTGTGAGTGTGTAGCAGGTCTTGAGACCTTGCTATAACCTTTTTACAATCTAGGAAGGCCCAATTTGACTTTTACTCATCTGCAGCTTCTTCTCCTCTCTATCTGTCCCACTGCAAACATCAGGACAGATGAGCTGCAACCTGTTCTGAATTCAAACTGCTCATCTTCCATCTTCCATTCTACTTTTCTGTGTATTCATTTATCAGTCACTTTTTCCAACACTTTCATATAGTGTGACATGAGTTTGACATCTCGTCACTGCCCACAGTTGTAAGTATCTCCTTTGTTCTTATACACTGAGACTAGAATGCTTATTCTTCAATCATTTGGGATGCACCCTTCTCTCCATATTCGTATGAAAACCTTTAGGAGTTATTTCTCCCCTAACTCACCTGACATCTTCATCATGTCTGCTCTGACTTTATCTCAGCCTGCTGCGTTCCCCAACTTAATTTTACTTAGAATTACTCTTACTTCTTCTTGGATGCATTCTTCTTCCTTTTATATCACAGTCCGTGTCTGGGGCAGTACAACTTCTGTTGGGTCTTTCTCATTCAGAAGCTGCTAGAAGTCCTCCTTCCATTTGTTTTTGATGTCCTGTGGGCTGGTAAACCTTTTTTCTTTGCTATTGCAACTGCTTTCTTAGACCTTTTTGTTTTGCCAACCAGTATTCCTTCTTAGCTTGGACCATCATTTCTATATGCCACCATTCTCTGAGCTCCTTCTTTCTTTTGATGACCTCCTGGAGTTCTACATTTTACTGCCAGCTCTCAT
Source organism: Protopterus annectens (assembly GCF_019279795.1). NCBI lineage: Eukaryota > Metazoa > Chordata > Ceratodontiformes > Protopteridae > Protopterus > Protopterus annectens. The sequence continues at coordinate 6,680,895 of NC_056746.1, forward strand.
TTATATCTTATTTTCACATCTAACTCAGCCATGTATCTGTCTTATAGTCCCCACACATGCTGTTTTGAGATGCTAACATTATTCTTTGACTCGGCCTATTTCCTTTTCTTTCTGAGGTGCTAGAACTATGAATATTGTGACTGTCTCTCTTGCCAAACCATGTGTTAGCCACCATCAAACCACTTACCAGAGAAGTGTAGGATAGCCTCTTCTTTATTCCTATTGCTCCACCCTTATGGACCCAGGCTGTCTTCATATCCTGTTCTGTCTGTTCTGATATGTGCATTCAGATTCCCCCATTATCAACCCCAATGCATCTTGTCCTGCTTTATCTACCTGGTCTTGCAACTGCTGCCTGAATTCCCTCTTTATCTCTTCATCACAACTGTGCTCCAGAGCATAGGTTGAGATGATGAATACTCTCCCTACCTTTACATTGGAGTCTGATTGCCATGAGGCTATCACTAATTCTGAAGGTTGTGCAATATTTTCACCCTGGATTCTGGAAACAAAACTGGAATGGACAGAGGTGAGTATGGTAGGTTGACAGTGGAGACATAAGAGCTATAGAAAAGGAAAAGAACTGCATTGTTTGTAATGTGACACTGCAAGAAATAAGACAGGTGAGTTTTGGGTGCTGGTTGCTGCATGTAAAATGCATATCATATTATTCACATTAGCCTGACAAAATAATCTGGATATGGGAATATGGACATATATATATATATATATATATATATATATATATATATATATATATATATATATATATATATATATATATATATATATATATATATATATATATATATATATATATGGGATCCGTACAACTGCTCTACTGCATCTTTCACCAAATCCTAATTTGGTGAGCATACTTGCACGAAAGTGCTGTTCACCGAAGCAGCACTTTCGCATAAGTATGCTTGTTGTTCTGGTCGTACTTCGGTGCGGTAAGGGAAAATTCCCTTTTCCTCACTGTAGTGCGACCTCGGAGTGAGAATGTTAAAGTAGGGGGGTTTTGAGGGCACAGCCCCCCACTTTCAAGTAGATTTAGTGTTTTTTTTTTTAACATACTTTAAAGAAAGCGCTTTCATTAAAATGTGTTTGGTGGTTTTGGATTCGGGCTTTTGAACTTTCGTTCAAATGTCCTAGATCCATTTATATATATATATATATATATATATATATATATATATATATATATATATATATATATATATATCAAAAATTTGGAAAGAACAGTACATAAGTGTGTTTTGCTGTAGTTGGGGTAATGAAATATTATTTTGAGAAAGTTACTATAATATTTGACTTAGTTACAGGACTATATCCCTGTGAAGAAAGGCACACTTCACAGCTAGTACAAAGGCAGACAGTATGTATGTATCTTCTGCATGTTTTTTCCAGTCTTCACTGCCTCACTAGCTACCTACTGTGCTGCATTGTGTACTAGCAGGAAAAGGAACCAGAGCCACCACCATGTCCACTATTAATAACCTACAGTTGAAAGGCATGGATACCAGAATATTGTATTAATATTTCATAACTGACAGATAAGTCTGTAATGATGTGTCACAACAGAGGGGTACACATATATAAGCTAATGAGAATTCACATTTATTTTTGTAAAAAAAGAAAAAACAAATGTTTTTGTTCATCTTTGCATTTTATAGCCTGATTTGAGAGACACACTCTTATTAAACAAAAGCAATTTTACTAATTCATACGGATTTGGAAGTTAAAGAGTTCAAGCTGTAATATATGGGGCATCAAAACTGCAATATGTAGCAACTCAAATTGTGCCAAGGCTGTGCTATTTGTACTGTTACTATGTTTTTTGGAGTGATAATATTTTGACTTCTGAATGTTACACTCTGCACCATTTCATTCATTTCCATCACATTCAATTTTGGAGCAGGACATATTAAGGGTATTAGTATACCCCAGATGCAATAGAATAAATGAGTGGGACTGTTAGGTATTCTGGTAACATATCTGTCTTGCTTTTATGCCTCAGAATCATGCAACCTTTACAGCACTTTTACAGCTTTATAAGATGTTTAGCTGTAATGCTTATTAGTTACATTGTAGCTATATGACTTGCCTAGTTCTAAATCTTTTAAATACCATGCTCTTCAGTAGGGCTTTCCTTTAGCTGCAGGTTTTGGAACTCTCTTAAATTTTGGTCTGAATTCCATCTGCTTTTTGTCACTCTAATCCTGTAAAGCTGTAATATTAAATTGAAATGGATTCTTTCTAATGCACATTTTGAGCATTAGGACATTGTCTTTCAACTACCTTTTAGATGACACATTTCACTGAAATAGGATTTAGAAGAGAGCAGGAGAACCGACAGGTTTCATCTAGATTGATGGATGAACACAGGAATGATGAAACTGAAACTTATAGCTTAATAAAATAGACTTTTTAAAGATAGATTTATGTAGAGTGCACATAGGTCAACTTTATATTATGAATACAACGATTAGTCCCTCATGTAATGGATAACATAGTATAATTATCTGAAAATTCTGTAAGAGACTAAGAATATTGGGACAACAGTTCATTAAATGCCACCCATTCCGAAATACTTAGTTGTTCAAATCATAATAACTCAAGCAATTGCAATGTGTCGGAAGTGAATGGTAAATGTTTTGTACTGTCAATATCTATAATTGTTTCTCAGCACTGTTGACTCAGATGGCTCATCAATAATCACAGCTTTTTATTTATGGTTTATTAATATTTTCCTTTGTTAACTTATTTGTTCTACTAGAACACACACTAAAGACAGGTTTCAGACATACACTTAGTGGTGCTTTTTGATTATATCTAAACAGGGAATCAGTTGTAGGAATTTGTTAAAAGTGTAAGGAAAAACATCAGTTCTAGATGTAGGAACATATCCTTTATGAATATAGGCAGAATTATATCTTGTATACATCTAAGTTATTTGGGAATCATGGATGTGCAGGTGGGACAGTTTACAGGAAAAAAGGAGATAATTGCAGTTCATGTTGTTGGCAGAACAAACAGACATTAAAGTGACATGCAGGCATGTAGTTTCCAAAAACAATGTAATGTACTTTTATATTAATGTTTAGAATAAGGGCTCTTTTTATTAGCAGGGAGCTTAATGTGTGGCTTCACTTGCCATCCTACAGTCAGGTAAAGGTGTACTGTAGCTTTCTAATGAAACCTTACAAAATGAGATGTCTAATTGTTTGGAAATATGTACAGTTTGGATCTTCTTCTTTCTATTAGGGTAAGTAATTTTCGGAGGTACACAGTTCGAAAATAATTTAGGTCACTGGCTGCATGCTGAAAGCACACTCCAAAATTCAAAGGAAACCAGAAAACACATTCATTCCTTGACCTGCTGAAAGGATCATGTTGTTTAGATACAAAGTATACAATTCGGATTAACCAATGCATTTACATTTAAAGCCTGCATCAAGGGGGTTCAGTCTGTAAGAGTGAACGCTCATCGTGCTGAACACTCTTATAGGCTTGTTTTTAGCTTTTCATCTGCTTTCCATGTGAGATCATGGAACAGCTAGAGAACTTACCCTTACTCAGCTATTTTGTGACCTTGGAGCTGGTATGTATAATAAGCAGGGTGTGTGGTGGAGTGCAGGGAAGGCTTGCTCCCCCTTTGCAAAACTATTTGTTTTTCACCCATTTCTGCTAGCCAATGTTTTTAGATTCAGTTTAGAAAGATCCATCTTCTTTTTTCACTGTTTTGACTGTTTGGTAAATGATGATAAATTCATCAAAGGACATAGCTGACTAGTGTCATACATAGAGAGATGTGACTGTATTTATTTATGTGTGCAGGATATAGCTTGGCTTGATGAATCAGCTCTTTGAATCCCATACTGCAAAATGGGTTGTTCAAAACATCCCTTCACAGTACCCATAAATTACTTTTTAAAGCTTTTTCTGCAAATGTCTTCAACCCCACCACTATGTGAAGAGGGGGACTCTGTTATTTTCAATTAAATATAATAACCTTGTAGGGAAGTGCTTATCAGCAAAAGCAATCTTTGACTTCCCTGGGTCAGTGGCACACAAAATAGGCCTTAAATGGGTATCAAAGAAGAGGTCTTCATGGAATTATATGATTCTAAGTTGGACAGCATGGTAGCCCAGATAAGATCTTGTATAGTAATTTACTGAAGTTGATCAGATAAGGAAAACTGATAGGTCCGGTTTGATGCAATACTGATGCACATAAAATATAAGCTTATAAAATATAATTCACTAGGTTTTTAAGGATGGCAAATGTGTGCACAAATATAACAAATATGTCAACCCCCAGCTTGAGAATCAGAGAAGGCCATAAACATTTACAATTAAACTGACCATAGAAATACACAATGAATTGTACTTTGAAGATACAGTTGTTCCATGTCCGGTTTTGCTAACTAAGTAAAAAAAGAAATCGAAAGCCTGTGTACATAATTGTAGCTATATGGAATTACATTTCAGAAATAAGGCATTCACTTTGTTGGACAATGCAGAATTAGAGACAGCTAAGTGTGAAAATGTTCAAGCTGATGTCAGTGTGAACACTGATCTTGTGAATAAGCAAACCAGAAGATATTATAAAACAAGCTTAAGAGATAAAAGCAAGCTTGTAGTGAATATTTAGGTAGTCCAAAAATTATAGAACTGTGTGGTGATAGTGTTAGAAACCAGGCTGATGTAACAACTAAAACAAACACATCCAGCTATGAGCCCAACCTACATTCTGGGCTGTAAGCTTTGCATTTCAGCTGAGCTGAACAACAAAGCTCTAGGGAAAAATACTAGCGGCAATAAAGTTTCAACAGGTATTCAGTCGGCAGGTAGTATGAGGAATTACAGGATCTAACAGAAGGACTCTAAAGCTTTAGCTTAGCAGTTTTGAAGAGTTGGAATGCATGATCTGATTCTGGGTAAAATAACTTTGCATCTTGGAGGACCCAAAGGTATTTTACATTGAGACCGACTTGTTATGACACAAAAGCTATAGACTGTAATCAGTTAGTACTTGCACTGTCAGGTGTCTTACTTAAGGATGAATGAGAAGAGACTAGAAGACGTTTTATTCCACTACTGTATGGACTGTCTCTAAATATGTACTGATAGGGATTGACCTCTGCATAGCACTTATAGCTGCAGACTCATATGAACATCTCTATGTTGAAAAAAGGAAAAGGTCCCTCTTATATCTTTACCATTTTTAACACAGTACAGAAGCCAGGAGTGGATGTAAAATATTACAGTGTTCATATTCAAAACATGTTACACCAGGTTGTGGTATTTGTATAACTTTCCACAGGTTAAGGTGGCTTTACCTCTACCTGCCATTACTAGAACCCAACCACAGCAGTAAGATTTATTAAATCCTTTCATGTATAAAAACATGGGATCCAGAACATAATTGGTTTATTTACCAATCATTCTCAGGAGACCCAGAGAATGATTGGTTTATTTACCAATCATTTTCAGGAGACCCAGAAAATGTTTGATTTATTTACCAGTCATTCTCAGGGGACCCAGACAATGATTGGTTTATTTACCAGTGCAATCCACTTGCTGCATGCTTCTTCCTTGGATATTGATTTCTGCCAGTGATTTGTGGCGCTCAGTCTCTGTTCTCTTCTGATGTTGTCTTTAGGAGCCTTTTGCAATTTTTGGTTTTACATTGGTGAGGGAGGAGCTTCTTTCTGCATCTGTTTATTAACCAGAGCTCGTCTGACGATGCTTTTGAATGACTGTCATAGACAATTACTCTGACTCTGGCCTACGAATGGGTTCCATGCACATTGTGACACAGGCCTTTCTGCTGCAGGAGGTCAAGTCAGTGTGATTTATTTAGTTAAATCTGTCAGCCAGACTAATGCACTGAGCACAAAGGACATAATTAAGTCACTGACTTTGTACAAAACATAAACTGATCCAGACATCTGTGAACCTGTGTTATATAAGAATTGTATTAATCAGACAGAGGAAATATTAAAAAAATACAGAAAAACATAAACCAAGGCAGCTGCAGTAGATCTGAACAGTGACCACTGAAATTTTCTAAGGAGAAGTAAGGTAATACACATGCATGGAAGTAGTAAACAAGTATGTCTCTGAACCTAAATATTAACTTTTGCAGCTTTACCTTAATAGTTATTTCTTTCCTCATGTGGAACATTTTAATAACTGCCCTTACATCCCTAATTATTTTTGAAGCTATGACATCTCAGCCTCTGGATGCGCCTTCCTGCCTGCAGCTATATTATTATTGATGATAATTTTTATATTTTTCCCTTTTTGTAGTAATTCAAACTTCTTTAACAGTTTTTAAAACAACTATTAGCTCAGCACAGATCTTTCAATAGACTCAGATCAAGATTTCAGATACTGGACCTCTTTATGCATAATCAAGTTGTTAAAATTATTCATTTTAATAACTCAGTGCAAGATGAACATGGTTTGAAAGTTCAGACTAGCTCTATTGCCAAGTTCTTATTGGATCAATAAAAAGTACTGAATTACTCTATGTTGTAGTATTTTAGCAGTATCCCAGCATTGCACTTCTCATTTTTGCTGTGTTTTTATTAAAACTTTTTTTTATTAAAGTTTTCCAGATAAGAACATAACAAACCTCAGCATCTCATTTAATGGACTTTTCAGAGCTGTACTTAAGCAGCACCAATAGGGGTGGCTGTCCCAGGTACAAGCTGTTAGAGGGTGTGATTGGCAGTTGCCAATGGGGCATGAGTACAGTACTGGGATTCACTGAAGGTGCTACAGATGGGTGATATTGCTGCTTTTTAAATGAATGTCGATATTGCATTAGTTCATGCAGCTGGTAGCTTATTGTGTTCAAACTGTAACAAAGAGCTTGAATATTTTTTTTACAGTTACATCTCAGTTGCAGCAGTAATAGAACACAATTCTGTTTTTTTTTTTGTTCTCAGCTTGAGAAGACGTTTAATTTGTTCTTCAAATTTTGGTGTAGGGGTGCCAACCTCTGTTCTGCCTAGGGTGCTAGTTGACATATCCATCACATTGCGACCATTATGGGTAGAAACTGAAAAAATAGATCTTTTATCTGTCATGATGTTCTACATAATCCAAACCCGCCCAGGACACAGTAGCTATTTATTACTAGTTTTATTTTTGTTAACCCCAGACTCATTGCAGCAGGCACCCTAACATGATCTAGTTTTCTTAGAAAACTACTTTTTGTAGCTGATAGAAAGCTAGTTTAAGTTTGAAGTGTACTAGCAAATTAAACTTATTTTTCTTAAATAACGTGTTTATATTTAATACATTGACCACTTTGGAAGCATCCATTTACAATTTCATTATTCCTCAAAAATATGCTTCTCTTTTACTTAATCTGTGCCCTTTGTTTTTGCCCTTTTGAAATGAAAACAATGGAGTTTCAGGAACATTATTTTTCAAAGTGGGTTTCAGTTTTAACAAATGTCAATGCTTTCACAGCTCTTTTGTAATACTTACCCTAGTCAAGCAATGACAAATCTTACAATATTTTCTCCAGAATGATCTTAGTCTGTGACTTTTCCTGATGTAAAATAACACTTGTATCAATCTGCCAAACATATTCCATATAGCTCTAAAAGTGTCCAAATATATAAATCCTTGCAGAAAACCTGTCTTTTATGTCTTTAAATTGTTTATTTGTGTAAGTTGCATTGCATAGCATCATCACATTTATATCCTGAGAGTACACTGTTAGAAATAAGGTACAAGGGATGATATCTCTCAATATATAACAATACATTGTATTCACATCCTTTTCTGAAAGGAAATGTTTCAAGACAGCCATCTGCTTGTTCTAATATCTGAATATGTAAATATGAAATATCTGATTTTCTGTAAGACAGATCAAAGCATAATTTTATAGTTGCACTGTTTGAAAGGTCACTGACTCAAGTAGTTCTTGTCATCCCTATTCCAAATGAAAAAGAAAATGTATATCATCCAGGTAATGATTCCAGATATAACAGTTGCTGTGAATCAGTTTTGAGTTCCATCATTGAAAATTTCTCACATTCAACATGTCAGTGCTGGTAGTATGCAGGGCCTGTGAAGGACTGTTGATAATGAGCCTCACTTCTCTTTCCCAGACGGGCAACATCAGAGCTGATTATATTAATTAAGGGGGTATAGGGGAAAAGGCTCATTTAAATATCTGGGGACCTTTTACCTCCCAGGAAAAATTACTTTGGGGATTCCAATCTGAATTCCATCTTTTGAACTTGAATAGACCTCACAAATATGTAATTTTGTGCCTTTTGTCATAGGACTAATGCAACCACACTGCCACAATGCATTGTATTTAATTGGTTGGTAGGTTTTATCATTTCATGCAAAGATATCTTACATTCTATATCTTTTAAGAGCTTCTTAAAATCTATAAACACAGTACTTTACACTCTATCACGAGTAAAGCTCAACCTTTTAGGATTAAAACCTGACAAACTGCTTATGGAAGTGTACAAAATATCACCTTTAAAGCTTCTAAAAATAACTGTTGTGCATTTGACTTTTCTTTAAAAATCAACAAATTATTTGCTTTTTAAACTCTTGACCTCATACATTTTAAAACTGAGTTTAGATAGAAATTTACAAATTGAAACAATAGTTGTTTTACACAAGCCATTGTAGGTCCTTTTTGTGGGTGTTACATGGAGATAAGAATCTTGAGAAGCAATTAACTTTTACATAGAGGTAAACAAGTCTCTGCTTTAATAGTTATTTAATTCTGTAATATAATGTTGTACATTTGGCACCATCATGGCATAGCTTTTATCTGCTTTCTATAACGCTGTCCTAAAATTAATAAACAAGCATAACTAATTGCTTTTAACTTTAAAGTCATATGGTGACTATTTCTCAAAATGTATTTTATGGCAGAATGTGCAAGACCAAAATAACTGTTATTTAATACTGTTAGACTTCTCTAAACTAATATTTTCCTTTCAGTGAAAAAATACTTTCGTTATTACTAATATATTTATGCCAAGAAAAATGGCCAGATTTCCTGTATACATTGTAAAATGTATTGTACAGTAAATGACCCTTTTCTAGGAAAAACATCAGTTCAGATTTGTTAATCTTTTTAATCCTTGATATATATATATATATATATATATATATATATATATATATATATATATATATGTATATGTGCATATACATACATGTTTATGTTCCTTAGTCATGTACTCATCTAACGGAGATGCACAAAACTGACAAAAGCTGGATGATCCAAAAAAAAAAAAAAAAAAACACAAACGAAAATTAGCAAAAATAAACCCACCAAAAAATGTTGCTTGCCCCCCACACTCTATGCTAAATATATATACTGACTCCAAGATTGCTCTACAGTAAGGAAAGAACAAACTCCCTGATCCCCATTGTTCACACTCTCACACAGAAACAAAGCTGGCAACGTTTGATGAGATTATTTTGAATTAGCTCTGCTGGCGTTTTTCTGTACAATGATCACACTATTTGACCACCTCAGTCACACACACACAAACACACACACAAACATATATATATATATATAGTAACACCTCAGTAAGATAACACACCACAATGCTGACAGCAAGAAAGTCGACCACAAATAAGTACACTTATGCAAAATGTCAACATTTGTGCAAGATCAACAATCCCTGGTTGAGGGAATATTCCCTTTCCCAAGGGATTGTGCAATCTTGGAATTAGTTCATGTAATTAGTAGGGAGTGTGGTGGGTGCAGGCGGACTTGCCCCCCCTGCAAAAAACAATGGGCCGGATTCACAATGGCTTGCACAGAGTCTAAGAGTAGAGTAAGACTTCATGCAGTCATCATGTCCGACGCGCGATCCAGGAACAGCCTGTAGGGGCGTGTAAGAGAGCTTCTAAAACGTCTCTTACACGGACAGGGCTGGGATATGCAAATTACCTCACTTGCAGCTGAAAGGCATGCAAATGAGGTAAATTTGTGATCCAGGAAGCACAAACCTGTCCGAGTAGGAGCCGTGTTAGTTGCAGAAATGTACTCAGTTGACAACTGAGTACCGTTCTACAAATAGCACAATGGAGCCTTCTCAGCTCTAAATAAAGGTTGCATATGGTTGAGGAAGCATGCCAATGGCCAAATATATGGCCACTGGAAATGTTCCCAGATGCAAAATTACAATAAAAATACTTTTTTTTTTTTTCGTTGATTTCTGATGTTTAAGCGTAGCACAGCGCCGTGCAAATGGACTGCGCCACAAGAAACAGAAAAATAAAATTTTAAACCCACAAACGTGGAATTTATGAAAATTGTTAAATTACAATGTAAGGGAATAGCAGGCTGAAGACAACATGGCCACCGAGTAGGGGTTGCTAAGGGGAGAAGCCCAGTCTAAGACATGTAACCAAGCATTAGTAGGCAATCCTATGTAAATGAGTGTTAGGATAGTGAATCGCACTTTTACATAACAAATGAGCACAGTCAGTGGAGTGTAGGAGTAGGATATGGGGAGTAACAGAGTAGGAGATAGGTGACATCACAAGGGGGATATATATGAAAGTAGTGAAGCTCATTGGAGCAGAGTGTCATGTGTTAGCTGTCAGTTAGACATCATGGAAAGAGGTGTGTCAACAGGTAGGCCAGGGAAAGCCAAGAAATGGAAGGTGTATACTGTGGACAACACCAAAGTTTCTTGCTGAGCGGGTATGCGCACATATGCGAGCCCGTAAACCCGAGTAAGACAGAGTGCACGCGTGGAAGCGTGAGTGCATGAGTTTAAGCCAGAGTAAGCATGTATAGCGCTGTTTCAAGACCTGTAAGCATGTATGCACTGGTGTGCGCAAGTTGTCACCCGAATAAGCAAGTTTTAGTCCGTCTAAGCATGTATACGCGCGTGTGAGCTGTTGTGCGGGTGTTTGTGTTTGTGTGCGCAGTACTACCCCCGAGGAAACAGAAAGGAAAAAGGAAGCACAACAAATAGTAGGAAGCTACCAGGGAGTATTAGCAGAGCTAGCAACAGAATCAGGCAATTACACAGGCAGAACACTAGCCCAGCACTTAAAACTCTGCAAACAACAGTGCCGTGTGTTTCTCTCAAGAGACACTGCAACACTGGAGTAAGCTACTAGAAGTGAAAACCGAAAAAGCTTCACTCAGACAAAAAATGCTAGGGGCTGCCATTGCTGTTATAAGGCGACATATGCAACATGCTGAGGGTGGTGACAATGCAAATGCTGCTGGACACCCCAGAGTGAGGAGATGGAGAAGAGTGTACAGGCCCAGGGTCACCTACCAGGGCTAACATGAGCTGGAGATAGTGGAGTGCTATAGAGTGGACAGAGACCTCCTGCAGCAAATTGTTGAGCTGTGCAGGCCACGCCTCACACACAGAACCAACATAGGGGAACCCATCCCAGTGGAAAGCAAGATATGTGTTGGCCTAAGAATACTAGCAACAGGTACCTTCCAGAGACCAACTGGTGATATGATGGGGATATCACAGGCATCAGCATCCAGGGTACTGCACCAGTTCCTGGATGCCATGTCAGCACATGTCGGTGATCATGTATATTTCCCCAATTCCCGTGAGATATTGGCCAGCAATGTGCGTCTCTTCCAACAAATAGCAGAATACCCTGAGGTAGAGGGTGCAATAGACTGCATGCATATATGCATCAAAGCACCAGCCGGTGAGTGGGGTAAGGCCTACATTAACCGCAAGGGCTTCCCCTCCATCAACTGCCAGGTTGTGTGTGATACCCAGGGCATAATAATGAATGTGTGTGCTGGCTGCCCTGGAAGCTACCATGATTCCCATATCTGGCATCTGATGCAGCTGTACCAGACATTTGCTAATGGGGACATCCCACATGGACACCTAGTGGGGGATGCTGGCTATGCACTGGAGCCGTGGCTGATGACACCCATCAGAAACACACACACACCTGAACAGGAACGCCATAATGAGGCACACGCACAAACACAAAATGTAATCGAGCGTGTGTTTGGGCTGCTCAAGTCACGGTTCTGGTGCCTGGACACGTCTGGTGGAGCCTTGCAATACTCACCAACTACATGTACCCAAATTGTCATGGTATGTGCTATGCTACATAATATGATTCTGTGAAAAAAGCTGCAGCAGGACCAGCATAGGCCTGGGCCAAACAGCCCCCCACCATTGCCAAGGCCATCACAGGCAGAGCGTGACTTGGAGGAGGAACAACCTGAGCCTGCCCCAGTAGGCAGAAGGAGGCGTGCCCAGTATGCCTTGGCCTTGGCAAAGAGGCAATGTGTAGCACATACACTGGCTCAGCAGGAACCCTGGAAATGATACCTCTCTCTGACTCCCACATATAGTGAAAGGGATGCCTAAGTTGACACAACCTGCTTTCAAACATGTACATGGAGTGTAGTATGTACATCTGACATAGGCAGCCCTGCAGCACCACCTGAGGCATGATTGCCATGTGTTAAGCAATGTAAGGTAGTGCTAAACAGCATTTACCACCATGTAGTATATGCAAACTTGATGACCTTGAGTATCTTCCTACCCTCACCAAGCATGATGCCACAATATGAAGACAAGATGATCAATTACAACAATTGGCTTAAGTATTGGTGTCAGTCAAAGGGGATCCAATGCCTGTCAGCCTGGGATGACATGCTCGACAAGACATGATGCTTCGCTAGGGATGGCTTTCACCTGTCACCCCTGGCCTTTCCTCCATAGGTATCACAAGGGATAAGAAACTAGAAGTAATGCTACTCAATGCCAGAAGTCTAAACCGCAAGATGCACGCACTCCAAACTCACCTCAGCATGGAGAATGTTGATGTCTGTGCAGTAACAGAAACCTGGTTCAAGGCTTCCAAGAACACCTTAGCACTAACAGGTTACACCTCATACCATGCTTTACAGCCCCAAAACATGGAACAAACTACAAAAGGAGGGTGAGTATCAATACTTGTCAAAGATACCCATACCCCCAGGTTGGTGGCACAGCATGAAGCATCAGAGATTATCCATGTGCAACTAACAGTGGGTAAAACTGCCTTCCAGTTCATAGCCTGCTACAGACCACCCTCCTAAACGCAGGAACCACACTTGGCCGACTGGAGAACACATGAAAATAAGAAGGTCTCCCCAAACACCATTATATTGGGTGACTTCAACTATGCCCAAGACCAGAAGTGTATCCCTCACTGGTAAGATCAGACCATAGAGTAATCTCACTGGATATTCACATCCCGACCCCAGCCCATGCCCAGAAAACCACAGTGAAAAGCTTTTCTCTAAAGCAAATTTCACACTCCTCAAAACCAAGGTGGAATCCCTCACAGCCCCTGTGCCTGTGGAAAATACGGCCCAGACCTCAGAACCCTTTATAAATGCATTCTATGAACACCTTCAGGAATGCATGGATCATGCAATCCCAAATAAAACCAAGACCCAATCCTCCAAAGGCAGGCATCCTGTCTGGTGGACCCCAGCCATAAACAAACCATACAATACAAGGAGGAAGCTACTATATGATAGAGCAAAATCCCAAAAAGGGAAGGCATCTCTGATCAGTATTATTAAAAAACTATGGCCACACATAAAGTCGTCTAAGGCCAGCTTTGAGATAAACATTGTACAGGACACTAAGGATGATCACAAGGCTTTCTTTAGTTATGGTAGGAACCTGGGTGGGAATTCCCAGATATGCTCAGAATTAGTCCAAAATGACAAACAATACACCAAACCCACAGACATTGCCAACATCCGAGCTGACAGGTTCAGTGCAAACTCCCCCCCCCTCCCCACCAAAAGGGCAAATATCTATCCCAGCAGAGTGCTGGCCCCCTGACATCTCAGATGCTCAGGTAACAGCCAGGCTCTCCAAAGCAAAACACACAACATCAATGGGACCAGATGGTGTCCTGGGCTGTGTCCAACATGAACCCCAAGAAAAATTGAACACAAACATAAAACCACTGTTCAATCTCAGCCTTACCACAGAATATGTACCCAAAGAGCAGTGTACAACAACAGTGGTCCCTCTCCACAAAGGTGGTGCCTCAATGGATACTGCAAACTATCGCCCCAGAAGCCTGACTAGCGTGGTCTGCAAAGCTATGGAAAGGATCATCATGGACCTCAGAAATAAAGATATTGGAGACCTACAGACACTGGATCCTACCCAGTTTGGCTTTGTTAAGGGCAGATCCTGCCTCTTAAACCTGGTTGAGTCATTTGAAACAGTCACCAAGGCCAATGACGAGGGGAAGGTGGTCCACACAGCCTACCTGGACCTCGCAAAAGCCTTCCATACAATACCCCACTTGGTCATTATAGATAAGCTCACCAGCTTCAATATAAACCCCTATGTCACTAGATGGGTTGCAAACTGGCTCAAGGAAAGAACCCACATGGTCACAAATGCTGGAGTCATGTCAGACTCCAAACAAGCTACAAGTGGCATCCCACAAGGCTCAGTCCTGGGACCTCCCTTGTTTGGTATATATTTCTCGGAGGTACAGGCCAACACAGAAGGACTGTGGCTGAACAAGTTTGCAGATGACTGCAAACTGGGTGCCATAATCGACCCTCCAGCTGACACAAGCATTCTACAAAAGGGCTTCATAGAAACAGACAACTGGTGCCAGAGCCATGTCCTCAAGCTAAATGCAAAAAAGTGTATAGTCATCCCCTTTGGCAAAAACTAAGTGCCCACAAATTACCACATAGGTGGTAACCCATTAAGTACTTTAGAAGTGATAAGGGACCTGGGGACCCAAGCTGATAGCAATCTCTCATTCGAAAACCATGTGGCCAAAGTGGTTAGAAAAACATTTCATATAGCCCACCTAATCATGAAGGTATTCACATCTAGATCAGAGGAGGTCATCGTGCCTCTTGACTCATCCCTCATCAGGCCCATAATTGAGTACAATGCCCCTTGTGGGATGTACCTTATCAGACACCTGCAGCAACTGGAAAGACCCCAAAAGTACCTCACCAGGAGGATCAAAGGGCTCAAACAGATGCCATTTGCTGCCCAGTTAAAGAAACTGCAGCTCCACTCAGTGGCATACCGCCTGCTCAGAGGCAATTTGTGCCTGATGTATAAAGCCATGTCCAACCTGGAATCAATGGACATGCTGCACCTCGGTAAATCCGAATCCCATCAAGCTACATGCTCAACAGACCTGAACCTCAGGATTGAAATAAATAGGACTAGCTGGAGTGACAGATTCATAACCCAGAGGCTCCCTCCACTCTTGAGTAAACTCCCACTCCAGGTTAGCCAGAGTCCCTCATTGACTCACTTCAAGAGGAATCTTGATGAGTGGATGGGAGATTGTAGGTTTACCCTGGGTATCACTTCTATGTCACTGTTAGACAGAGGCACAGTATACTAACCTTGAAAAATGTCATGGCAAACTCCAGGTAAAATGTGTGTTGAAAGCCAAACACACTCTGGCTAGGATTATAAATGCCCTAGGGCAGATAGCCTAGTATGAACCTATGAACCTATGAACAGAATCAATGTGGAGTAATGTTTGGCAATGTCCACCCAAGTTGGTGAATACACAGCAATGTTGGACAAGCCTGGTTTAAGTAGGCCATAGCTGAACAAAATGCAACATGCTCATATTTGCCAAACTGGCCCTTAACCAGTCTGGTCTGCTCAGTATGAATATTTGAAGCAGTGATGGGACTCAAACTCAGGATACTGTGCACTATAGTGAAAGTACTGAACCACTACACCACGACAGTATTGCAGTGTTTAGTCAGTATGAAAGAATGTTGACAAGTCTTTGCAAACTATCCCATGGAAACCCTGCAGTTACAGCATAATCCCTGTTGAGTTATGACACAAAGGAGTCTGGCAGTAAGAACACAACATAACTTCCAACACACACAGTATAAATGTCAATATTGGTCATGTTCACACACAACCACAAATGTAGTGGACTTCAGATCACAACATATGGAAAGGTCACACTGGGCATGCTCACACACTTGGATAAATGAGACATATGTCAGGCAACAAACCATGGAAAGCCTGAACTGGACATGCTCACACACTCAGGCCATGTCTGAGTATAGCAGTCGGCCACACATATCTGGCAGTTGTATGTGTTAAGCCAGGAACCTCCCACGATCCAGCAATCCACCCTGTGCACACAGTTAAGTGACAACAGACACATATATTAATATACTGGAACCCTGTGATGATGAAACATGTTCCGCAGATACACAAGTTGTTCATAGAAACTGGGAAAGCTACAGCAATAAAGACCTGCAAACAATATCAGCAACAAATATTGTGCACCCCAAACATAAACATAGGTGCAGAGGTCGATACTAGGCTGTCTGCCCTAGGGAATTCATAAGCCTAGCCAGAGTGTCTTTGGTGTCCGCCTCCCCAGTAGAGTAGCCAACTGTGCCTCTGTAAAGTAGGTCACAGAGGGCACCCTTTAAGGCTAGTTTGCTGTGCCTCTGTCAAGCAGGGACACAGTGGAGATCCCAGGGGTGAATTTGCAATTTCCCATCCATGCGGCTGGATTTTGCTGGAAGAGGGTTGGCGAGGGGTTATGTCTAACTTTAATTGGGATTCAATTCCAGAGTGAGGGGAGCCTCTGGGTAATGAATCTGTCCCTGCAGCATGTCCTATTTAGTTTTGTGCTGAGGTTTAAGTCCCTGGAGTGTGTAGCTCTAAGGGTCTTGGATGTTATGAGGTGGAGCATGTCCATTACTTCTGGGTTTGACATGGCTGTGTACGGCGGGCATAGATTGCCTCTGAGTAGGCGTTAAGCAACTGAGTAGAGCTGGAGATCCTTTAGTTGAGCTGCATAGGACATCTGTGTGTAGCCCATGATCCTCTTGGGGAGGTGCTGTTGTGGTCTCTGTAGTTTCTGCAGGTGTTGGGTAAGGTACACCCCAAAAGGGGCATTGTACTCAAACATGGGCCTGATGAGTGACTAGTAGAGGGCCACAATGACCTCCCATGATCTACATGCAAACCCCCATGTGATAAGGAGGGCTATATAAAGGTCTTTGCAATGACTCTGTCAATGTGCTTAGCAAAGGAGAGGTTACGATCTATGCTGGTCCCCAAATCTGTAAATACGTCTTCTGTACTTAATGGATTACCACTATGCATGTCTTAGCATGTAGCATGAGGCCATGGCTCTGGCAACAAGCATCCATCTCTGTGAGACCCTTATGGAGGAAGCATGTGTCAGCTGCAGTGTCGCTTATGGCCCCCAGTTAGCAGTCATCTGTGAAGTTTGTTAGACATAATCCCCCCGTGTTAGTCTGAACCTCAGAGAAGTACATACCGAACAAGACAGGTCCCAGAACTGAGCCCAGTGGGACACCAGTCTGGAACAGGACATAGCACCTGCAATTCTGACCATGTGGGTTCTATTCCTGAGGCAGATAGCAACACACTTATGATATTGGGCTTGATATTTAAGCTGGTAAGCATATGTATGATGCCTGAGTGGGGTATTGTGTTGCAGGCTTCTGCAAGGTACAGGTAGACTGTGTGAACTACCTTGCCCTCATCCATGGCTTCAGTAACCGTTTCAAAGATATGAACTATGTGTAAGAGGCAAGATCTGCCCTTAACAAAGCCGAATTGTGTATGATCCACTGTCTGGAGGCTCACAATGTTTGTGATTATGACTTCCATGATAATACGCTCCATAGCTTTTTCTACCACACTAGTCAGGCTTATGGGGTGATAGTTCCTGTGGTCCGTTGTGGCACCAGCTTTGTGGAGTGGGACCACGGTATCTGTATGCCATTCTTAGGGTACATATCCTGTAGTAAGGCTAAGTTGGAACAGTGACTTAATGTGAGTGTTCAGTTCTACTCAGAGCTTGTGTAGGACACAGCCTGGGACATGGTCTGGTCCCATACATATACTGTGTTATTTGCTGTGGAGAGGGCACCTTTCACCTGTGCATCTGTGATGCCAGGGAGGTTACATTCATTTGGGATGGGCATCTGTACTTTTGGGGGGTAAGGGGGGGGGACGTTTGTGCAGACTCTGCCTGCCAGGGTGTTGGCTATGTCCGTAGGCTTGGCATATTTTGTGCTGTTATGCAACAATTCAGAGCATATCTGGGGGTTTCCACACATATTCCTGACGTAACTAAAGAAGGCCTTGTGATTATCTGTAGTGTCTGGTCAAGTTCACTGTCAAAACTTGCAAGTGATGATTATATGAGGGATTAAAGTGTCTTGCCAATACTGTTCAGAGATGTCCTCCCTCTGTGGGATATTGCTCTGTTATGTAGTAGCTTCCTCCTGCTGTTGTACAGCTTATATATGGCCGGGGTCAACCAGACAGGTCTCCTGTTTTGAAGGAGTCTTGGTTTTATTTGGGATAGCATGAGCAATGCATACTTGCAGGTGCTCATATAATGCATTTGTAAAGGATTCTGCAGATTGGGCTGTATTATCCTCCAGCACAGGGCCTTTGAAGTATTCCACCCCAGTCCTCACAAGTGCAAAGTCTGCTTTTGAGAAATTCTTTACAGTGATTTTCTTGGCTGGGGGTGGGGACGGGATATGGATGTCCAGGGAAAGTTGTTTATGGTCTGATCTTAACAATGAGGGGTCTACCTCTGGTGTGGAACACAGAGTCCCCATATTGGTGATGATCAGGTCCAATATGTATTCCCCTTTGTGGCTGTGGTGACTGGTTGCGCCATAGCACATGGATTCACAAATTGTAGTGGCTGTTGAGGCCTGAGTAGTATCCCCAGTCAATATTCATGTACCTGAAGTCAACCACTAGAATGGTTTGTGTGAAGACCTTAATGTCCTACACTGTTTCCAGGAAAGCTGAGTGCGGTTCCTGGGTATGGGTGGGTGGTCTGAACTACACACCAAACCAAAAGGCTGTTTTGCACAATGGTAGTTGTATACACCCCCTACATATGTTGTGTGTTACAAGTCCTGTGGTCACGAAGCATGGTATAAAACATAACCTGGCAGTGCCAGTGTGCATATGTGACCCTGAACTAGGTGTCTGTTAATGCACAGATATTGTTATCCCCCATACTGTGGGATAGTAAAAGATGTACATTCCTCTTTGGAAAGACTAATGATATCAGCACCCTATAAATACAGCAGGAGAAGGGACATCATCCAGTAATGTGAATAGTGTGCTGTGCTAATGCGTCTCTCTCAAGTATCATAACATAATTAGGTAGGAGTTTGAATCCTGCAAACGCTGTGTGTGGGGTGGGGACAGGGGTGTGTGTATATATGCAATTCTCTTTGAAAGGAATGGCCTTTTTGAAGACTGGGATAACACACTAACAGATGTACATTCCTCTTTGGAAAGACTGATGATGTCAGCACCCTATAAATACAGCAGGAGAAGGGAAATCATCTAGTGATGCGAATAGCGCACTGTACTAGGGTGTCTCTCTCAAGTATCATAACATAGTTAGGTAGGGGTTTGAATCCTACAAATGCCATGTGTGTGTGTTTGTCACACAGTTTGTCAATGTGTTGTGTGTTTTGCTTTTATTATTGTATGACATATTATCATAACAGTAATTTCAATGCACACATCAAGTATGTGTGTGCCACATACAGATATGTACCTGTGACCTCTAATAGTTCCTATGTGTGAAGCCTGCCTCATATGAATACAGTTGTTACATTTGCCAGCATGTGCCACAGCTTCCCAGACCTTAGGCCATACATGTATGTAGGTGACAATGCGGGCTACTGCAGTGATCTGTGTCCTAGGCCAACTATGTGACACACACCCATGAAAGCTTTGATAGATTAATGTGGGTGAGGGTTCATGTCTGGAGTATATGTCAGACATGTTAAAACACAGCAAAGTCTGTGAGTGATGGACATCCAGTGTAGTGTATGGCAACTGTTGCCGATATGCATACAGACACCTTCTTGCTTTGGTGATACACTGAGGGACTGCAGAATACCTTTGGAAATGTCAATATCACAGGATAGACAAGATAACACTTGTCCACATGTACACACCATTACCCGTTCTACATGATGGGTGCTACCACCTACATGGTACTGTTGGAATACTATGTTCAGTACATGCCAATGACAATGCTACAGTTGCGTTATAGCAATACAGCATGGCTTGGACAACAGGTATCTGTCTGTATGATACCCTTGTGGTGGTTAGGTGTGTCATGTGTAGAATGCATTGTAGGCCACTGTATGCATTTGCAGTCATGGATGGACATATCCGTAGTGTGTTGGCATGTACGTGAGACTGCTATATGCCAAAGAGTATTGTTCCCAGGGATGTGTGGGGCTCAGTAAGAATGGCTACTGGTATAGTATAGTACTGCAGGGATATCACTGACACCGGGTTTCCTACATCTGTGTATCAGTTGCGGAGACACCATGTAATGACCACTGGATGTCAGGCTATGTAGGTTGTGTATAACACCAGAATGCAGACCACTGACATTTGGAAACCATATCACCCACAGCATACTGTCAAACCATGTCATACATACATGTGACCCCAGGTGAAACATATGTGTAGTACAACGCAAAGTGCCCACCAATAAGAACTACAATGTATGAATACTGTGTCACATGGTGCATGTCACCCTTCCCATGTGTGCACTAAGCATCTACATGCGGAAAATGCAACTCCACCTTGTTCACAAATGTGCACCTGCAACTCTGTGCTGCAAACAGCACACATGTACTGTCCACTCCCCAACACATGCAGGCACAGGTACACACAACAGCCATGTGGCACATGTGCAGACAGTACACTTTGGGAATTAACACTGGTGTATACAAAACTACTATGACAATCATAGTGTTAATGCATCATGCATGCTCAGATATACCCACAACGATATCATTACACTGTACTGTTAACAACATGATAATATTACTTCAGTGCTATGTAGTCACCCTGTGCATCAGCAATGCTATCCTGTTCCTGCATCAATGTTACGGATGGCAGGAGGTGGCACAGTTTCATCATATGCACAGGGTGTGTACTTGGTTTGCCAGAGTCTGCCATTGACACATCCAAACGACATGTATGTGTGTGTGTGTTAGTGAGGGACAACAGTACAACATGGGGCAATGCTGATGCAATGTGTGTGTGTATGTGTTAGCCCTAGGTGTTAGCATTATGTGTGTGTGTATGCATGCACACAGTTCCACCATGTGGCTGCCATATACGGGTGTTTGTGGACAGCCACAGACTGTACCTGCCAGTCATACAGATCACTGTCTCTGGCCACGGACATGGTACCTGTGCCTGGCAGGGGTGCTACGGACAGTATCAGGTACTAAGCCAGACTGGGTACTGTCATCAGAGGCAGTGGGTTGTTGACTGGACACATGTCCCTGCTGGGACTGTCCAGAGCCACGTGCACGTGGTCTTCTAGGATGGTCTAATGACAGCACAGACCCAGCATTGCTGGGGCTGGTACTGGCACTATGGGAGCGGCTGCGGGTTTGTTGTCATCCGCAATGACTGCCAGCTGATGATGTTGCTGGCATACATCCACATGGATGCCTCAACCGTCCTGCACTGTCCTGGCTCATGGACATGTAGTTGTGGAAGAGATCTAATGTGCCCCCCCCCAATGTCTATCAATGACCTCGCTGATATTACGGATGGCAGCCTCAATGTCATGCATAGTGTCATTCATGGAGGTACGATGTGCTCTGAGCTCCCTCAGATCCTGTCTGGTGTACCGTTCCATACGTGCCTGTGCCTGCATTACAGCCCAGAACATAGCTGAGGTTGAAAGACCTCTGTGGGCACGTCTGACAGGTGCAGTATGACCACGGATGCTCCCACGAGAACCCCTGGACATCTGCCTCTGTGGTACCATGTCAGGAATCTGGCCATGGCTGCTGTGAGGAGATGCATGTGCTAATGATACAAATCTGAAACGAAATGCCCTGCACGTAGGTACTGCACGGCTGGAAAGTACCACGTATGAAACAACAGTAGCCAGCAGTTGAAGTGTAAGGAGACATTAAAACAATAAATTTAAGGTATAGAACCATAAAACTTTATTAGTCACAGACCGGTTTCGGCATATCCATGCCTTCTTCAGTGTGAATAAATGGACATACTTAATAATTCGTGACATACAAATTTAAAGACAACCTCCACCAATAGGAACATAGTATGTTCCAATAACTTCATAAATATTCATGAACTCATAGAGAATATGAAATCTAACAATAAAATGAATATAATAATATATGTAGAGGACCCCAAACATGTTACAACCACTAGATAATAACCTAATGATATATGTTAGAGATGTTGATATACCAATAAATCAATAATCAGCAAAAAATTAATAAATGAAAAATAATATATGTATACATGATTATATGCCCTAATAAGCATATACAATATAACATAATACTATTATAAATACTTATAATAGAAATTAATGAAAACAAAAATTAATAAAAAACAATATTAATGAACCTTGAGAGAAAGTGTATGTAAACCCCAGGTTCCAAACACAACAAAATATATTGCATATATACCACATCATATGATCACTTATAAATGGTCATTCAGGCCCGGAGAAAATAGTGCACCCAGTGTAATAATCCAATAACTTTCTTTATGATTTAATATGCTGTGCCACCCTTGGGTACTGCTTCTGTCACCTAATATTCTATCGATTATCATAAAGGAGAACTCAGCATTACTATGTTTTAACACATGTCGATACAATGCATTGGTTTCCTTTTTGGTCTTAATATCACTACGATGTTCATTAATACGGGTTCTAAGTGGTCTGGAAGTCTGGCCCACATAAAAGGCCGAACACCTACAATTGGCCAAATAGATAACCCAATTGCTACTACAGTTCCCAAAGACCTTACATTCAAAAACTTTGCTAGTATTCTGACTGGAAAATTGTTTTGATTTATAGACCTGTTTACAGGAACTACAGTGGCCACATGGAAAAGTACCAACCAATTCATCACCAGACATAGTTAGTTGTTAGTTAACATTGACTTTTACGGAAACCTTTTTACAAACATTTTGACATTGTATTGTTGTCTTTACAACAGAGTTTAACATGTCAAATGTGTTAGGTTTTTGTATAATCATATTATATGTTTTATGACTTTTTTGGTGGGCTAGCCTTTCCTTAAACAGTTCTTTTACTGACAACTGTTTTTGCAGTGGTCAGCATATTCAACTTATGTCTAGTATAGTTACAACATAGTTATCTATCAATGATGTATTATTTTATTTTTAATTTAAAAAATTCACGCTAAGATTTGTGGCTACATTACATTGGTTAGGAGTGTTTTTCAACATCTTGTCTTTCATGTTTTGAGGGGTTCTTTTCCATTTAGTTGATCTGGTACTGTTGGGACTATTTTTAACATTAGGTCTACATTCCACACCATACAGATATATTGGTGTTGCATTCCAAGTGTTAATCCCTAGCTCTTTTTTCATAAGGATGTTTATATACATCTGTACTAAATGATATTTCATGTAGATGGTATGATTCCCTGACTTTTGTCCACAGACATCTCCAATTGGGTCTGTGTGGTACAGATATATTTGTTTTTTGTGGTTCCTTGGTTGGTGTTCATAATTAGCTTATTTTATATTTTGTTTATTCACAACATGGACCTTGACAAACTATTGTGTGGATTATGTGCCGATCGGGAAGACATTGGTGTTTTTGGCATCAGTGCTTCGCCAGGAAGTAATCAAGACAACAAGGGGCAGAATATGCCTTTGGATTGTGAATTGACATTTCATTCTTTGACCAAGGGTCTCAAGAATTTGAGGTCCAATATTTGGAATTTGAGACTCTTTTGGGCTTATTCGAAACAAAATATTGCCCCTCGGGGCCTTAGACTAAGGTTACAACCATTGGTTGGTAGACCAGATGAGAAGCTTCATACAGATTGGAAAGAAGCTTTACAATCAGGTTCCATGTTATTTGTGAATACATTATTACTTTATTATGAGAGGACTGTGGACACTAATATTCAGGAGGTTAAAATTATGTGTTCTGATGCTAAAAAATTTGATGTTCACCCTAAATTTCAACAATGTCTTAAAAAATTATCTCAGGATCTAAATATCCATGAGAACACAACCAAGGAATGCAAGATTAAAAAATTTCGTCGAGATTTTCTTGACTATCAGAGGGGACACCCATTTGAGTCCCAGAAAATGGAGAGGTTTGAGGACAATAGTCAGGGTTCAACCTCTACCCGTACTAGAAAGAGACCACGTTCCATCTTGAAAAAGAAGGAGGGATTTAACACTAGTACTTCGGGAGAGGATTCCTCACTAACAGACAATGAATGTACAATTAGTAGGGGTTCCCCTAATCACAAAAAATCTAATAATCTGATCCCTTTAGGTTTGGGTCCAAGCATCGAGGGGGACGCAAACACCGAAACAGGAAACAGGTCAGACACACTGGAGGGAATCATTCAGAATTTTCTAGCATAGCATCTAATGGGTGTCACAATGTTTTAAATTTGTCCAACTATACACTGTCTGATGTGCAAATACAACTTCTGAATAAAGGACTCAGTTTTGTACCTGGTTTCTTTTCTAATGAATATCACATTGTACAGGATGTTCAAAGCTTTTGTCGTAATTTGAATCTCAAATTATTTTTCGTCAACAGGGATTCTCAAAGATCGAATGGATTTAGATTTCATAAATCAGATTTTCTGCCTCCTGTGCAGAAACATGTTTCAATTTTCATGCAATCAGTTCTTCGTGATTTACATTTTCAACATCATGAATATACTATGCTGGGACATAACCTTACATCACAGGAAACTATGGCCCTTCAACAATTACGTAGTAATCATGACATCACCATTTTACCTGCAGACAAAAGGGGAGCAGTTGTAGTACAGAATATGACTTATTATCTTAATGAGGGTCTTTCTCAACTATCTGATACTGGATGTTATATGTATATGGACACAGACCCCACTCCACATTTCAAGAATGAGATCGATACTTTCTTGGATTTGGCTTTGGAAGAGGGTATTCTTACTGAGAGTTGTGTCTCACATTTAACTGTTAAAGACCCCAGAAAGCAGATTTTGTATCTATTACCTAAAATTCACAAATGTCGTACCAATCCACCTGGTAAGCTAATTGTCTCCAGCATTGGCTCACTTACTGAACCCCTGTCTGCATTTCTCACTCAACATCTTAAACCCTTGTTGGGTTTTGTTAGGGCCAGGCTACAAGATACCACGCAATTTCTTCACATCATTCAGGACACACAACTTGAACCTGGGTGGCTTATGTGTTAGCTAGATGTTAAATCTCTCTCTATACTAGTATCCCGCATTGGGCGGGTCTACAAGCCCTACAACATTGGTTGGAGAAGGCGGATTTGTATTCCCGGGGCTTCAACACCTTGCTCATCTGCCTTACAGAACATGTCCTGACTAAAAATGTTTTCTATTTTCAAGGACAATGTTATTGGCAGCTTTGTGGGATGGCCATGGGGGCTTCTTTTGCTCCTATTTATGCTGATTTAT
This sequence comes from Protopterus annectens, assembly GCF_019279795.1. Lineage (NCBI taxonomy): Eukaryota > Metazoa > Chordata > Ceratodontiformes > Protopteridae > Protopterus > Protopterus annectens. Next base: position 6,706,468 of record NC_056746.1, read on the forward strand.
TCATGGCTTTCCTAGAAGAATGTATGATTCATGATTCATCTCATAACATCTATCAGGTTGAGATTGATATATGGCACAGATACGTGGATGAGGGTTGGATGGTGTGGTGTGCTGATGCTGGATATTTACAGGAGTTTGTTGAATATCTAAATGATAATATTTGGGGGATTAAATTTACAGTCACATATAATTTGGATTCCATCAACTTTTTGGATGTTACAGTTACCAGAAATAAAGATCATACATTAAGTACTAGCGTATACCGTAAATATCCCCAATACAACACCTTATTACATGCCTCAAGTATGCATCCACGCCACAACAGCAGGAACATCCCTAGGTCACAGTTTATGCACATTAAACATATAAGTTCCTCACAACCTAATTATCAAAGAGCAAGTTCGGAGTTATATCAGAGGTTTGTCCATAGGGGATACAAACATCAGGATATCTATAGGGCTTGGGAAGCTGCCAACAACATGGACAGGGACTCCCTACTTAAATATAAAAAACGAGATCAGGCATCTTCGGGGTCCACTATAAGATTCATTACCACCTTTGGCAGAAATTATACTGCCATTAGGGCAATCATTAACAGACATTGGAATATTCTTTTGGCTAACGATCATCTTAGAACCATTTTGGATTCGGAATGCAAGTTTACATATCGGAGAGGTAAGACATTGGGGTCCCTGTTTTCTCACTTTAAACATACTGAGAGTGGTGGGGCCATCCACAAACAACTAACTATGTCTGGTGATGAACTGGTTGGTACTTTTCCAAGTGGCCACTGTAGTTCCTGTAAACAGGTCTATAAATCAAAACAATTTTCCAGTCAGAATACTAGCAAAGTTTTTGAATGTAAGGTCTTTGGGAACTGTAGTAGCAATTGGGTTATCTATTTGGCCAGTTGTAGGTGTTTGGCCTTTTATGTGGGCCAGACTTCCAGACCACTTAGAACCCATATTAATGAACATCGTAGTGATATTAAGACCAAAAGGAAACCAATGCATTGTATCGACATGTGTTAAAACATAGTAATGCTGAGTTCTCCTTTATGATAATCGATAGAATATTAGGTGACAGAAGCAATACCCAAGCGTGGCACAGCATATTAAATCATAAAGAAAGATATTGGATTATTACACTGGGTGCACTATTTTCTCCGGGCCTGAATGACCATTTATAAGTGATCATATGATGTGGTATATATGCAATATATTTTCTTGTGTTTGGAACCTGGGGTTTACATACACTTTCTCTCAAGGTTCATTAATATTGTTTTTTATTAATTTTTGTTTTCATTAATTTCTATTATAAGTATTTATAATAGTATTATGTTATATTGTATATGCTTATTAGGGCATATAATCATGTATACATATATTATTTTTCATTTATTAATTTTTTGCTGATTATTGATTTATTGGTATATCAACATCTCTAACATATATCATTAGGTTATTATCTAGTGGTTGTAACCTGTTTGGGATCCTTTACATATGTTATTATATTAATTTTATTGTTAGATTTCATATTCTCTATGGGTTCATGAATATTTATGAAGTTATTGGAACGTACTATGTCCCTATTGGTGGAGGTTGTCTTTAAATTTGTATGTCACGAATTATTAAGTATGTCCATTTATTCACACTGAAGAAGGCATGGATATGCCGAAACCGGTCTGTGACTAATAAAGTTTTATGGTTCTATACCTTAAATTTATTGTGCTAATGATACCACACTACCCTGGTCAATGCCCACTGTATGCTGTCCCTCAGCTAAGGACATTGGTGACACTGGATGTATCGGCAGGATGACTGTGTGCATTGATGGGTTTGACTGCTGTGTAGTGTCGATTGGCTGACCAACGACAGACCCTGTCACACCTCCCTGTGCCATTACACATGTATCATCATTATCACTATCCCCAGCAGTGGCTTCAGGTTCCCTGCTGCACTCCTCCAGAGCAACATCAGAACCTGTGAGAGGAAGACAGGAAACATGGTTTACAAATGTGTACATGATGTTAGCACACATGCACACAGGCACACAGGCACACATGCACTCTCCTCAGTCCAGCAGATACAAACACACACGCACCTGCAATCCAACACATACACAATACTGTTTGACGGTGGGTGACAGTATCAGAAGGAAAAACATCACTGTACAAGTGTCAGCATGCAGATTATGTGTTGCACAGGAACATGCAGTGCAAGTGTAGACAGCCCTTGTTAATAACAGTATACGTGTACTTGATGCTTGTGTGTAGTTGTTCAGTGATTGTCTCCACCCTGGGACACATACAAGGACAGAACAATGTTGTGCAAGTGTTACAAGCTGTGGGTGCATATATTTACACACACACACACACACACACACACACACACACACACACACACACACACACACAGAACACATGACGGTGCTACACAATAACTGCTATGTGTACTTTTGTGGTCAGTGGAACTGGATGCGGTGTAGTAACATGAGCCATGATCAACATGCATCTTGTGGTCAGTCAACAATAATAATGTGTGCCACACAGGCAGCTAGCATGCTGTACCTGAAGTGCAGTAACATGACTACATCCACAATTACACAGCCACTTCTTACATGGGTGTGTAAGGTGGCCAATAGTGAGCATTGCCTAACATGAATGCATTATTTGTTCAAGACTGTTGCACAAAGACATGATAGGCCTCTACCCCTCATGTATATTATGTGTGCTGCATAGATGATAAGTGGGATACTGAAGGCTGGCCATACAGCAGGTGTCATAATTGGACATGTGTAGCAGGCTAAGGTGTAGTGTCTATGCCAAACGTGTGTGTTGTGTACATGTGTATCAGGTATGCCTATCCAATGTCCAGTACTGTGTTGCCACACATGTCATGCTCTGTGTATTGCATGTGAGTGAGGCAGCTACTGAGAATAATGGGATATGCATAGTCTCACAGCAAACATGCACAGCATGCATTATGAGTAGGTGTGTTACATGTGCACAGACTACACCTCCATATGACATGCACATGTCATTAGCAATAGTATTGTTATTACACACTCACCAGCATGGATTGGCTGCCTTGCTGTCACTCCAGAGGGACCTGCAAAAATATGACAGTGATTGCCAGTGGCCACAACTGTGCCATTGATACTGTGAGTATGATAAAGTACAGTAGTACAACAGTTGGCTTTCACTGGTGTACAGATTATATGCAGAATATCAGTCTTGCACAAGAATAGGCAGGTTAACAGCTACACACACAGTACACATCTCACACACGTATAAACTACCAGTACAGAGAACAGTCAACTACAGATATGGCATGTTACCTGCACACTCCATTTCAACATGCTGGGTGGCTCCAGCCTCCATGATGACACATGTTTGTGGATGTTTTTGTTGTTGGCCTGGAGCCACGACACTTAGGAGGAGCTCCTTCACACTGGTGAGGGGGGGGGTGAATAGGTACCCCACCACCTGTGGCAAGCTGTTGTCTGTGGAAATCAGACACACGCTGCCGGACATGTCTAATTAAATCACTGCAGTGATGGCGTACCTGCTCATATGTCCGGTTATGCATGCCTATGTCATTTACCCAACAGACAAGATCTTGCCACAGTGCAACCCTCTCATGCTGGTTCTGGCTGGTCCTGGAAAACAGCACAGAGAAATTCTGCACCAGGCTCTAGTGGATCCCCTGTTCCCCTGCTGCTATATAAGGTGGGTTACGCTGATGCACCATCACCCTGGAAGGAAAAGAAAAATATGTGAGCAAGTCATGTGGCACACTTAATATTCTAATGTACTGATATCACTTAACTGCCATATATAGCATCTGTCTGTCTATCAGGGGATACACATGTTCAATACCACATATCAGTGCTCAACCCACAACTGTCTGACAGTGCCTGCCACAGGGTTGGGAGGATGGCCTAATGGTTAAGATATTTGCCTTACAAACACAAGTTGCAGGGTTTGAATCTCACAAGGGATAATTGACTAGGCTTAAAATGGCCCACAAGGGCAGTTAGCCTAGTACTAATCTATGAACTAATCTATGAACCTATGAACACTCCATACAACAAACTAGTATACACCAGCACTCGGCACACTGTTTCGGATACAATGCACAACCTCACACTGGGGGTATGTATCAAGCTAATGGATGAAGAATATTGTCATCCCATGCAATGAATGCAATGCACATTTACAGTTTCAATGGTAATCCACCCTAGTCTTTGATGCCATACCCCTACCTGACATATGTGCACAGTTGTTAATATAGCCAGCATACTGCTGTCACAGAGTATACATGCTGCCAGGTACACACACACATACCCTGTAACACACATGTGATTGCAGCCATGGTACAGGAATCATTACACACACATTACACATACATACAACACAAAAATGTATGACGACACAGATGAGCATTAACTGTGTACCTTATAGTACTGTTTGCCCCTACTTACAGATACCTATGCATGAGGTATGTAATCTGTGCAGACTACAGGAAACACACCAGACAGTGTTACCAGGGAATGTGAACATACACCATACTGTTGTGTTTAGGCCTACAACTTCAGGTAGTACAACGGTTCATATGTGAGCTGGATTCAACAGCAGTACCACTTACTGAGCATACATGTATTGCTTCTGCCTACAATGGGACACTGCAGTTGTACACAGGGAACTATGGCACAACATATGCCAATCTACTATGTTTGCATCCCGATAACTGACACATCTTTCTCTGGCCTCACACCTAGGACACAAACTACCATGACAGACACAAACTCACACCAAGCTATCACACCTTTACAGACCTTGCACACAGTGAGTGTCACACTCATTCAACCTCACATGGTTGGTATTGCACTGAGTACATGTGTGTGTGCATTGTGTCATAGGTAGGTACTATGCTATTGGCCCTGGGCCTAAGGCAGCCTAGCCATATGCTACCCTGCCCTTTGGGACAAATGTAATGTGATTTTACTTGCTTCTGTCAAACGGTTACACAGAGGTGACTCACAGGGCATATTACCTATCTCCATAACATTCATTAGGGGTATGTATGACATCTACTAATAAGGAGCCTTGTTTGTTAATGCTGGGTAGTTTGGTCCAGGGTATGGCATATTTGTGTATAGGAACCTGTACCTCCAACATGTGCTGTTTAGTGCGGTGACAAGGATTAGGGCCCTAGGTCATGTAGGCTGGACGGATTGTGAGGTGTTGCCAAGGTGGTTGGCCGACTGGTATGGGTATCCAGCAGTGGTAACCTCTGTGTAGGAAGCATGCAAAGCACTCTAGCTGTGGTTCTGTGAGTCAGTCTGCATAGGGAATGTGTTTGAGGGCATTATCAGTCTTTGTTAGGTATGTCTGTTGCCTTTCCACTTGCTGTAGTTCTCATGGGAGGTACATACTGCATAGGACATTGTGAGGTGTAGAGGGTACACTGATTTACATTTCCCTAGCTGACACACCTTTTGTGATGACACGTACCATGTACAGGGATTACAAGACTAGTGTGCCACTGTGGATATCAAAGGGGAGGCTATTGTACACCTGTGTCCCATGTTCTCTTCTGACACCTCCAGTGGTAGGCAGGCAACCACCTATGTGGTAGTTGGTGGGTAACGTGTTTTGGAATGGGGTATGGTACTGCAGTATCAACACTGGTGTTCAGTCCATGCCTTGGTCACCAGGCACCTGTTTCAATACATCTGCCCCCATGGCCCCCCTCTCACTCTCTCTCTCTATATATATATATATATATATATACATATATATATATATATACATATATATATATATATATATATATATATATATATATATATATATATATATATATATATATATATATATATATATATATATATATATACATATCTATATATATATGTAAATATATATATATCTATATATATATATATATATATATATATATATATATATATATATATATATACACACACACACCGCTATATATATATATATATATATATATATATATATATATATATATATATATATATATACATATCTATAGACATTCATATCTATCTGTATATATGTATGTATCTATTATATCTATATGTATATACATATTCTATCTATCTATCTATCTATCTATCTATATCTATTTATACATACCTCTCTATCTATGTATATATATATATATATATATATATATATATATATATATATATATATATATATATATACACATACTTCTAAACATCCATTGCTGTACATATACATGCACATCTAGGCACATAGACTGCCCACCTTTCATGGTAGGAATATCACTTCTGCAACAGTTGTGAGACATACCATTCTGTAATGATATTGCACAGTGTTGTGCAGAATGCATTATGCTGTCCTCAGGCCGTATAGCTGTAGCAGGCCTCACTGGCTCAGTCCCACAGATGTTCACCACCACATGACATATACCTGCACTGCATGCTGTTTTCAATGCCACACACTACAACCTACATTGATGTGTGCACATAGCAACCTTCTACTACATATGTATGTCCAGCCTTCACTAACAGTTGCAGTATGTCCCTTGCCCTATGCACATCTGCATATACATATAGATACAGACTGCTAACATATATGGAGGGTTCACAGTATGTAGATTACCTTTCAGACGCATCATTCAGATGCCAGCATTACATATCTGCTACATACATTACCTTTGTATTTCTAACCTCTGTCAGTTGTACCTGTTGATGTATTGTATTTCTGTATTTTATGGATTGGTGTCTCTGACAGCTTTTTTCTTTTGGCTGGCTGGCTTGCTTGCTTTTTTTTTTTTTGTTTTGGTCTCTGTCTCTGTCTCTGTCTTTCTCTCTCTCTCTCTGTCTCCCTCCAGTTGCTGCAATGATATTATTGCATGTGTGGACTGGCAGTACAGGCTGCTTTTGTAGGTATCTGCACATGTGCATGTGATGGCCTCTGCACCAATTGGTGGCCAGCATTTAGTAATTGCATGCAGCCTGCTGTGTCATAATTGCAGTTCTCACTGTGATTTCAGGACACTGCTATAAAATGATAGGTTAGGTAGGCGTAGGCCTTTCAGTTTTGCAAGGTGGGGACCATGCTGGTTTGCTGTGGACACTGTCATGTCAGTCAGAAGGTTGGTATATCTCTCATATCTAAGGCTATGTTGTAGCCACTGAAATGCATGTTGTACTGAAACCTGACTTTTGTTTCTTCCAGTGCACTCTTCTCAGTGTGTATGTTAACACTGTTTACATGGGAGTATGTACTTTCCTGTGGGATTTGTGGATTAACTGGCATACAACTGTAGTTCTTGCAATGTGTTGCTATGGCTTTTCTATTTTCCCTTTACATTCACTCCTTGAATGCCTGATATTTGTCTTTACTGGAATGTGTTGCTATGGCTTTCCTATTTTCCATTTACATTCACTCCTTGTAATGCATGATATATTTCTTTCAGCACTAAGTTCTTATATGTTTGCTGTGGCTTGGTGTTACTTCATGTAGTCTGGTGAGTCCAAGGTCTGGGGTTTGACACTTACCAAGGTATTTTATTTCGCTGCTGAGCGGTACTAGGGCCTTGTCATACAGAGTGAATAAGGTACTTTTAAACAGTTGTAAGCGGGAAGCAGGAAGTCAGTAGGGACACCAGCTAGGGATGTGCGGGCTGGGTGTATGTAAGCTCCATAGCTGCACATTTTTTTAACTGCAATAGCTGTACATATGTTTGAAATTTGGTGTGACATTTGAAACCTTCCACCCCTGAGAGAGGGGTGAGGACAACTAAGTATATTGTGCTAACAATTATGAATATCAGGCACATGCAGTGCTTGTGAACTGCTATACTGTCATTAGTATGTTACTGACTTCTGAACAGTTTGTGTTTTGTTTGTGTTGATATTAGCACAGTCTGCTCACGACAAGTGGACATATGTCAGTACTGTGTATTATTATGGATAGTAATCTGTCTGTGTACCTCCCACCTGTGGACATATCCAGCTGGAAGATGGAGGTTAGCCTAGTATTCCTTGACTGTGCACCACACCAGTCTTTAAAGCACCTGCACAATGACATTGTCACAGGTGGTTGCTAGCAGTACATGGCTACATCCTTTGATATTTCTGTGTTGTACTCCTACATAAGGGCATGCTTGTGGAAGTAATTCTACAGCTATTCGCAGAGTTTGTAACAGCAGACAGGCTGATATGCCTGTGTGATTCTGACACTTCCAGGCCTCAGATACTCTCATGTATATATTTGACCAGCTTCAGGAAAAGGTACATATCAGTGGGATACACCCTTGATATATTTCAGATATTCCGCAGTTGAGACTGTGGGGTATTTTGAGCATATGTATTACTACACCATTTCTGACATGCAAGCAGTGTCTACTCTAACTTATTGACAGTTACCATTACGTGGGATTCCCCACCTTTCTGCCTACTGTTAGTACATTTAAAAGGGAATCAATGGGGCACAGCTAACATTTGTTTGCAAATCAGGGACATCCCTGTAAGTCAGTCACAGTTGGGAGGTCTGGCCTCTTACCTATGCAAATATGGCAGTGTTTATCCAGCTCTGATACTGTGTGGGATTTGTAAGGTGCTACTGTAACATTATTATCTACTAGCATGGCTATTTCTCTTATCACACTCATGTAATGCAATTCCACAAGAATTGCCAGTAAAGATACACAGAACAAGCTTTGTGTAATGGCCTTCCTATTTTCCCTTTACATTCACTCATTGTATTTTATGTTATATTTCTTTCAGCACCAAGTTCTTGTATATTTGCTGTGGCTCAGTGGTAATTCATGCAGTCTAGTGTTTCCAGGGTTCGAGACTGACAGGGGTATTATATTTTTCTGATGAGCAGACTACAGGTCTTGTCATACAGAGTGACTAAGGCACTTTTAAGCAGTTGTAAGCAGGTTGGCGCGAGTTTGCGCGATGCTTAGCTACGCTTATCTACGCTTAGCTAAGCGCAGACAAGCGCACACCCGCTGAATACTGCTTAAAACTGCTTACTCCCTCTAACACCCACGCTAATTTCTTTTAAAGAAAAGAAAATGGGGAAATAGAAAAGTGGTGAAAAAGGGGGCACAAAGAGGGTAGGACAGTAGGAAAACAAGCTCGGGATGTGCAGGAAGGATGTAGGGAAGGTCCATAGCTGCCCAATTCTTTACCAGCAACAGCTGTGCATATGTTAGAAATTTAGAGTGAGATTTGACACCTTCCACCCCTGAGAGAGGGGTGAGGACAACAAAATATGTTGTACAGCCAATTGTAATTATCAGTTTACATGTTCAGCAGACATGTGTGCAAAATGGGCAGCTATGTATGGGGCGTAATTTTTTTGTGGGAACAGAGTGCCCTTTTTTTTTTTATTTTCAGGTGAGAGTGGAATGTGTGGTACAGGAAGTAGGTATATTTGGGGAGGTAGGTTGGGGAGGTTAACAGACAAGACAAACAAGACACATACAGGGACAGAGTATGACACATGTGGGGATAAACACAATTGACGGGGACGGATGTTTAGATATCGCAAGCCCATGAGCCCACAGATGGCAACAGTGGAACTGAGATCCCCACCCATGAGAAGTTACCACTGCGCCTTCACAGCCCAGGCCAGGGCTGTGCTGGGGGCCAGATAGGATGGGCAGGCACACCCGTGAGTTGCGCCACTCCTGCCTCAAGCTGGCGTAGGGGATCAGTCACGGAACGCCTGATCTCACTACGCACCACAGACCGGACCCTTTGGAGGGTGAGTGGAGGCTCTCCTCCAGCCATGCTTGCAGAGGGGGGACGAGCTCCATCCCCTGCAGCGCTTCCACCCGAAGGTGGCACAGGGCCACTGGAGGAGGGGGTCCCGGCCTGGGCACATGGTGCCAGGTGCACTCACCAGCTGAGGTGGGAGAGGTGGGTCCGCTGGAACCAGCCTTCCCTGTTGTCCTATGTTTAGCAGTATTTTATGGCAGTTTGGGTTAGTAACAAACAACACCATTCAAAATTAGTTGTAACAGCATGCATTAGCATTCCCATTAACCAAACACACATGAATTCCAAACATTGAGGAGCAAGCATAATACATGCATATTTAGAACAACAGTGGACATTCAAACAGCATGCAGGGTTGATTGGTGGCAACAGGCCATCAGGTTTGGATATGTGAACAGGGCACATGCATCAACGTACATGCAGATATGAATAAACCAACAGGACAAATGTCCATGGGAATTAATTGTGAATACACATACCCAGTTTGGTGTGGAATGGCATAATTTGTGAAAATAGGGTAGGGTGGAGAAATATTACATTAACAACTTAAACTACCTATACATATACTGTACATTCCTAGTAGATGCAGATATATATCCCCTACATGTATTAGTACAGTTTCCTGTATGTAACCTTAGGAATGTTGGTGATGGGGATGTTACTGCTACATTAATATACATTCCATTTGTATTCATATATGCTCATATCTGGCTGTGTTCAGGTAAAGCATCCTGCTACATTTGATTTATATGGGTCTAGACAACTGTGGATGTTCAGCCTTTCATACAACCATACTATCTCCATAATGCAAGGATACAGCAACATATCCATATTGTGGGACGGACACAGTCCAGGTTCTGTACTTTATTAAAGACATTTCACTCTTTGGTTGTGGCTGTCTCATTCATTTCATTATGTAGTGAATGCAGTATACCTTTATTCCAGACGTATTACAGCTTTCTTGGTAGCTTCAAACTCTTTCTCACACTCTCTCACTTATTTTATATTTACATTTCATGATGGTACTTAATTCTAGGCTTTATTAACATTTATTACTGGGTTACAACAATCCTTTCCAGCTGACTCACTTATTTAATATGGCAGAATTTACAAGGATGTATTCAACACTTGTCTGTCCTTTGTTGATTGATTACAACCCTCATTTTCAGGCTGCAGCAGTTATCTGATATTACAATACAGGTGGAAACTCTATTTGAGACTTGTTTAATCTTTATTAATGGATTGCAATACTCTTTTTCAGGCTGCATCACTTATCTAATCTTACCATACTAGCAGAATCTTTCTTCTAGGCTTATTTGACCTTTATTACTGGGTTACAACACTGAACTCTTTTACAGGCTGTCTCACTTATATTCTATAACAATACCAGCAGAATAATTACGAACCTGCCTGGTGGCGCAACCTTGCCAGCCTATCAGCATAGGCTTGCCGATTCGTGGAACGAACACCTGCAGCTGTAATATAAATGAAGGAATATTGGAACATACCTATCCATACTATAGGCTAGGATAGCATTTCTTATATACTTAATTACATGGATACTTAGTAGTGGGGCATTGGGCATTTGACGGGCCTCCTGGATCCATCGGTTCAGTTGGTCCTCCTTTTGTCGCTTCAGGTCCGCATGGTGGTGACGGACCTGTTCACCAGTCCTCGGAATGCCTGTGGCACTGGTGAGATCATGTGCCAACCGGTTCCACGCCTCTGCCTTGTATGCTTCCCATTGAACCTGGCCCTGCGTGAGTTGGCCTTCATGATGATGGACTAGGAGCCAAACCATATATTTTGACTCCTCAATGCCCCACCTTTGTGCTCTAAAGCGATTTCCATCTCCTGCACCTGCCATCCTGACTGCAAATGGGTACCACAATCAGTTATGGTGTGTATTCCCGCCTATTGGGCTTATATATGCCGGTTTTCCCCGCACTTATTTGTGATTGGCCATTTTGGATATTTATCAGCTTACAGCAAACCTGCTTTGTCAGGGTTATATTTTCATTCATTCCTATATGTATGGTAATACTATATTTCTAAGTACAGCTGTCATGGCTTAGTGGTTCAGTACTTTGACTATGGTGCACAGTATCCCGGGTTCGACCCTTGTCATTGCTTTTTTATTTTACTACTGTCTAGACAGGCTAGGAGGTGTGTCTGTGTAAAGGCGACTTTGCTACAGGTTGCTCAACGTTGTCCGACGGTAAGCTGGTTGGCGCGCTGCGCAGCTCCGCGCAAATGACTTACGCTGAGTAATGCGTTATTTAGCTATACGCAGTCATATTAAGCTGGGTGAAGCACTGCTGAGCTATGGGCACTCATATTAAGCTTGCTAAAGCGCTGCTGAGCTACGGGCACTCATATTAAGCTTACTAAAGCCCTGCTCAGCTATGGGCACTCATATTAAGCTTGTTAAAGTGCTGCTAAGCTATAGGCAATTATGTTCCTTTTTTCATATATTATATTGGTTTTGTTCACATATACATGGGCCATTTCATTACATTTTACTTAAATTATAGTTATATATGTTGGGGAATTGTTTCATACTTATTTAAATAAAAAAAGGAGAATGATGTTGTGGGGGCTCGAACCGTGACTACCTCCTCTTTGGCCGACGTCTCTACCGTTACGCTATTGCTACTTGGCTTAATTTGCATCTGTAGATCTTATATGCTTTTCAATGTCTGCTAACTGTGGCTGAGCGAAGGGCATACCCGCGCAAACGAGCGCAAATGCGGGCAAACATATTGGAAATTATAAAAAAAATTGAAACTGTTATTTTTACATTTTATACATCTTCAGTAGGGTTTAGTCTGTGGGGATGTGTGGTGTTGTGTTCCTTGACATTTCAGCGTACTCGCTCGTGGGTGTTTACTATCAGGACTCTGACTCTTCTGGGGGAGTTTCCCTTTGCAGTACTCAGCAATCGGACACGCCCCCTACTTTCCTACATGGACCGTGTTAGACTAGGGTATGATTCAGCATGCCCTCGTGAATATGCATGGCATGCTGACATCATACCATTCAACTGCAGCCTCCGAGTAAGACATATTAAGTCTTACACAGAGGTTTAGTGAATCCAGCCTAATGTTATTTTGCTTTTTGTTTGTTCCATGCAGTAAGGATTTTACTCAAGCATGCATAGCTTAGAGTTGGTAATTCTGAAGTTGACCATTTGTGGTTGACTTTCTTGCTGTCAGCATTGTGGTAGGTTGTCCTAATGATGTAGATCCGTATATGCATATGTATATGTATATATATATATATATATATATATATATATATATATATATATATATTTTTTTTTTCTAATTATATAGTATAGTCATTTATGTAGCTCATACTAAATATAATACATGTCACAGGATAGACTAAATCTGTCATGCAGGATATAAATTAAGAAGACAGACAGTAAAAAGAAGACAGATAGTTAATTGCACTGACCAATAAAATATCTGTCATCTATTTTCGCCATCAGCAAAAGGTACTGGTACCAAAACCTATATCGTACTCCTACCATTCTCACAGTGGAAATATGGAAAGTGTACGAACCTTGTAGTGAGACACATTGCAATGTTTTGTATCCGTAGTGGCTAAATACTCACATCTTTGTTTATATTGGACAACAAATTTATGGAACACAACACACCTGAATGTCCCAACATATGGTCATTTAGTCTCTATTCTCAACAAATACATATTTGTTAGCATGTCAATGCAGCAACAATAAAAAGACATAGTTTGTATTCTCACATACTACTAGCACAGATCATTATTTTATAGCCTGTCAACCATAGTTTATATGGCATCAGATAAATAGCAAAAAATAAATTTGTAACTGAATTGAAGTATCATGCTGGCACTCCTGATTTACATACATATTTGCATACAACAATGATAATTTATACATTAACATACTCATCCTAATAGCCTATATGAACCAAAAATGATACACTGAAAAAAACGTATGCACCTGTTTTTGAAGCCAAGGTACATAATAAATGCTAAATAACAACTGAATATCATGGAAATTTCAAGTAACAGACTCATAAAACACATTTTTACATTTATAATTGTCATTCAGTAGGTGTGAATTGAAAGGCTAATTCTCATATCATAGAGAATCAAAGGACTATATTGTAGTGCTAACATATTCAGATGTGTTTGATAACTGACATAGACAGTCATATCTTACAACACCAAGGCAACTAACTCTGTCAGACAGTCACAATTCTCCGTAAAATATGGGAGTGACTTCTCTGTATACAAACTTATTAAAAACTCCTTAAAGATGGTTAATTGACACTTCAGTAAGTGGGATTAACAGTTACCTGATTGGTGATAAAAGTAAAGGTAGCAAAACATTTTAATTGTATATTATATATACAGTTCCCAAAATTAAAAAAAAAAAATACTTACCAAGATATTAACCTATATGATTTTAGACTACACTTTGTTATTCCTAATATGTAGCATCCACAGACTGATGATATCTGTTATCAAGCTCTCAGATTTATTGTAATTTTTGTTAAATCATGGTGGCCACAGTGGTGCAGCAGTCAGCGTTGCCGCCTCACATCAAGAGGTTCTCCTGTTTGATCCTCGGCTGGGGTGCTTTCTGTGCAGAGTCTGCATGACCTCCCTGTGGTCACGTGGGTTTCTTCCGGGTGCTCTGGTTTCCTCCCACATCCCAAAGACATGCTGAAGGTGGATCGGATATTGTAAATTGGCCCTAGGCATGAGTGCATGTATGTGTGCCTTCTGTGGAAGGTTGGGTGCTGGGCTGGCAACTTGACACCATAAAAACTTCACTGCCAATCATGAGTGGACAGGTGATCTGCTGTGGTGACCCCTACCCGGGAAAAGCCGAAAGGAGAAGAAGATATTCATAGCTTCTGAAAAGCTTTATTCAAAGCAATGCTTTATGAAAAATGAGCAGATGTTATTGCTAGGTAATCTATGTGTGCTCAGACAAATTATTTCCATTTATCATATTTTGTTCTTACTCCAGACAGTACAGTAATGGTTTTATGGGAATAACAAACAGTAGGAATTCCTCTCATGCTTCTATTGCCTACTCATGCAGAGGAGTATAATCTCTGCTGGTTTTAACATCCTCAAATGTCGAAGAGTATATAGGTTCATAGATTAATACTAGGTAATTGCCGTTGTGGGCCATTTTAAGCCTAGCCAATTACCGCATGTGAGAATCAAACCATGCACCTTGTGTTTGTAAGGTGAGCACCTTAACAATTATGCCAACCTTCTACATTTTTAGTAACATTTTTACTTTGAAATAGAAAACTACAATAGGATAATACAAAGTGTGTTACCTGTTAAACAGCTCAAATGATTTTGTTGCATCAAATTTTAGAATGCTTTCTTTTAGTATCATCATAACCTGAATATGCTTGTTAGCATCCAACATTCTCCTCCCTCAATCCATCCATCCATCCATCCATTCATCCATCCATCCATCCATCCATCCATCCATCCATCCACAACCCCTTTATCCCATTTCTGCACATGGGGTCAGGGTGTCCAGGGGCGGCTCGTGGCATCGGGCTGCCAGACTGCAGCCCCCTCAACATAAAAAATAGAAAGGAAAATAAAAAAAAAAAATTATTGCACGGGAAGGATGTACGTTAGCTGGATATATTCAGGTACGTGTATGGTGCTTTTTACTTTTATTTTTGTGTGTGTGGTGCTTATGCTTTACTGGAGAGAGAGTTTGTGTGTGTATGGTGCTTATGCTTTACTGGAGAGAGAGTTTGTGTGTGTATGGTGCTTATGCTTTACTGGAGAGAGAGTTTGTGTGTGTATGGTGCTTATGCTTTACTGGAGAGAGAGAGTGTGTGTGTGTGTGTGTAAATGCCCCAGGTGGTGTGGTAGGGAATACCTCAGGCTTGAACCCTGTACCCTGTATGCAGGTGTTAAAGACTTGAGTTCCCTACCCACCACCATTTGTAAAAAAATTGCAGATTTTTGCCTCATATTCGATCTGATCTGTTCCTCATAATATCTGTGGTTTGTAAATGTTGCAATGCTTGATATTTGATGGTGCAGTAGTAGCATTGTTGCCTCACAGCTGTAGGTTCTTGGGTTTGATTCTTGGCTGGGGTTCCTTCTTTGTGGGGTCTGTATCTTCTCCCTGTGTTTGTGTGGGTTTGCTTTTGTGTCCTCCCATGTTACAAAGACATGTCTGCATTATTTCTTCCTGGGCCTCTGCTGAAAATTGTTTATTTGTTCCAAGTCAGACTGTCCTGATTAAAAAATGTTAAATAAAATTGACAGGCATTTGAATTTCATTCTTAAGGGTTTCTGAATGTTTAACTCCTTGCATATTTAATGGTGCAGTGGTAGTATTGTTGCCTCACAGCTATAGGTTTTTCTGGTTTGATTCTTGGTTGGGGTGGCTTCTGTGTGGAGTCTGCATCTCCTCCATGTGTTTGTGTGGATTTGCTCTGGTGCCCTGCCATTTTACAAAGACGTGTCTGCAGTTTTAATCCCTGCTGAAAATTGGTTTTGTTCTGTCCGCAGTAAAATTGACAGGCATTTGAATTTCAGACTTCAGGTTTCTGAATGTTTAACTCCTTGCATAATTGATGCTGCAGTGGTAGTATTGTTGCCTCACAACTACAGGTTTTCTGGTTTGATTCTTGGTTGGGGTGGCTTCTGTGTGGAGTGTGCATCTCCTGCCTGTGTTTGTGTGGATTTGCTCTGGTGCCCTGCCATTTTACAAATATGTGTCTGCAGTTTTAATCCCTGCGTCTCTGCTGAAAATTGTTTTTGTTCTGTCCGCAGTAAAAGACAGGCATTTAAATTTCAGACTCCAGGTTTCTGAATGTTTAATTCCTTGCATAATTGATGGTGCAGTGATAGTATTGTTGCCTCACAGCTATAGGTTTTCTGGTTTGATTCTTGGTTGGGGTGGCTTCTGTCTGCATCTCCTCCCTGTATTTGTGTGGATTTGCTCTGGTGCCCTGCCATTTTACAAAGACGTGTCTGCAGTATTAATCCCTGCGTCTCTGCTGAAAATTGTTTTTGTTCTGTCCGCAGTAAAATTGACAGGCATTTGAATTTCAGACTTCAGGTTTCTGAATGTTTAATTCCTTCCATAATTGATGGTGCAGTGGTAGTATTGTTGCCTCACAGCTATAGGTTTTCTGGTTTGATTCTTGGTTGGGGTGGCTTCTGTGTGGAGTCTGCATCTCCTCCCTGTGTTTGTGAGGATTTGCTCTGGTGCCCTGCCATTTTACAAAGGCGTGTCTGCAGTTTTAATCCCTGCGTCTCTGCTGAAAATTGTTTTTGTTCTGTCCGCAGTAAATTGACAGGCATTTGAATTTCAGACTTCAGGTTTCTGAATGTTTAATTCCTTGCATAATTGATGGTGCAGTGGTAGTATTGTTGCCTCACAGCTATAGGTTTTCTGGTTTGATTCTTGGTTGGGGTGGCTTCTGTCTGCATCTCCTCCCTGTATTTGTGTGGATTTGCTCTGGTGCCCTGCCATTTTACAAAGATGTGTCTGCAGTATTAATCCCTGCGTCTCTGCTGAAAATTGTTTTTGTTCTGTCCGCAGTAAAATTGACAGGCATTTGAATTTCAGACTTCAGGTTTCTGAATGTTTAATTCCTTGCATAATTGATGGTGTAGTGGTAGTATTGTTGCCTCACAGCTATAGGTTTTCTGGTTTGATTCTTGGTTGGGTTGGCTTCTGTGTGGAGTCTGTATCTCTTCCCTGTGTTTGTGTGGATTTGCTCTGGTGCCCTGCCATTTTACAAAGATGTGTCTGCAGTTTTAATCCCTGCGTCTCTGCTGAAAATTGTTTTTGTTCTGTCCGCAGTAAAATTGACCGGCATTTGAATTTCCAACTTCATGTTCTTCAGAATACATAGTAGCACAACCTTTTTTTTTAAGCAATTTTCTAAGTTTATAAGATGAATATTTTAAATTTGTCCCTATTTTTGGGACTGTATTCCCCCATTATTGGCTTCGTCCAGGTTTTTGTGCTAAGGTTGACAGCTATGGCAAGAACTGAATTCACTGAATATGTTTGAGGGCTGTATTCCCTCATTACTGGGTTTGTCCAGGTGTTTTGTACTAAGAGGTTGACAGCTATGGTGAGAACTGAATTCACTAAATGATAGCCATTTACGTTTCAGTCTTCCTCTCTTTTACAAAGCAGCTGATGTGGCGTAGTGGTATGTTACTCTGACTGTTTTTTGCTCAGGGACCTTGGCAGTAAAATATATGGTGGCAACACAACATTTTATTCTAGCAACTTTCCAAGATTATACAAGCAATGTTTAATGTGTCCCTGTTTTTGGGCTTTTGACCACCCCCCAATACATTTTGGCTTTTTCCAGTTTTCTTGAGCTGCGAAGTTGAGATGCAGTTGAGTATTGAATAGATTTTACAAGGAACTGAGAGCTGCAGGGGAATAGACGTTTAGTGCTTTGCCAAGTTAATACTATAGCACAACAGGTTATGTGCTTGCTTTTGATGCAGAAGGTTGTGGGTTCTACTCCCACAAGGGGTGGATGCTGCCGTACTGAGAATGTTCTCCTTGGTGAAGATACTAACTATGAGTTCGTTATCAGTTTGCCATCCATTTCCTCTTGCAATATTATTACTAGCTTATCATTTTTTTAATGTAATATAGGCAATTTATTCCTGAGGGGCAACAGACACTTTATTTTTCGATGAAACCATGAAATATAAAGGTGATTGCTAGCAGCAACCACTTCATTAGTTACAGATTTCTTTAATGTGGAATTATTTAGATGACTGACTTCAGAGATTGTGCATATTTACTGATAATGGACTGTAGAATTGTGCATATTTACTGATAAAGGTGGACTGTAGAATTGTGCATATTTACTGATAATGGTGGACTGTGGAATTGTGCATATTTACTAATAATGGTGCACTGTAGAATTGTGTATATTTACTAATAATGGTGGACTGTGGAAGTCTGAGTAGACTTTTTCATGATAAATGTTCTCAACTGGGCAGTTTTGCCATTATGGGTGCATATGGTTTGTTTCATTGCTTACTGGAAAAATGTTCAAAACAAATTTAAAACACCCTGTAACAAGTGTACTGTATTGTACAAGGAATATAATTTTAGTACAATGAGGAAGGTGTATCAAAGAGCACATGTATGTTTCATATGCAAGGAGCCTATGATTCGAAAACAGCCCAAAATTAATCTTTATCTGCCACTGGCAAAATGTATTTTCTTTGAATGTGGGTTTCAATGCTGTTTCAATGAATGTGAGTTTCAAGGGCAGAGAAGTTTTAATGCTAAGTTTTCATTTTGAGACTGCATTGCTTTGTTTAACAGATGACTTAGTGTTTGTGCTGTAAAATACAAAATAAAACTTTCAAATGAAGTCCAACTCATCATAGAAGTAAAGCAGTATGCACATTAGTGTTTATGGTAAATGGAGTGAAATAGCCAAGTATAATGGTTCATTGGAATGGCTGCAGAGGCTCCATTCAACCATTATTTTGTCGGGGGGGGAAGGGCAGCAAACTCAGACAGGCCCAGCTGAACTATACCTCCCAACTGTCCAGATTTTCAAAGAATGAATAGATTTTTGCTTCTTATTTTTGGTTTGTTCATAAAATTTGTAGTTTTAATTCCTAAATGATTTGCCAGAAGTCACTCAATAAGTTTCAGACTTCATAACCTTCAGAAAAATACATGTTAAAGTAAGAGCTGTTCTATCAACTGTCTCAATTTATACAAGAGCAATTTTTAGTACTGTTTATATGTGCCCCCAATATATTTGGCCTTGTTCAGATTTACTGCATTAACAGGTTGAGAGGTACATGCAAATAAATTGCTTTATAGAATTAGGCATAGCCAACCTCTCAACTGTCCCCAATTTTTGGCTCAAAATGTTGCTCTTCCCCCTTATAATCCCTCCGCAAAATAGCAATTTTGGAAGAAAACTGGAGGGTTTACAATTAAGAAATAACTGTAATAATCAAAGTTATAGATTACTTGAAATGCAAGTAGATTCTTTTATATTTTGTCAGCTGCTCAAGGTAGCAGTACTAATATTAAAGTGTCCCTTCTTTGACAGGTAGCAGCTGTATTGTGTGTCTATTTTATATTTTTGCATCACATTTTTGTCCATTTTTCATAAAATTGTGTTTTTTGGCAAATTAGTGACAAATCACTAAAGACTGAAGTTAGAAAATGACAGACATTTGAGTTTCAGATTTTATACCTTTCAGAAAATTCATACTAATGCAAGACCTATTCTATTATCTTTCTAAGTTTATTAGAGCAATATTTAAAAATTGTCCTTATTGTTGGGCCTTTGTCCCACTTCTGTGTATGGCTTTGTCCAGATTTCTTGCTCTTGAGGTTGAGAAGTATGACAAATGTGTCAGGGCCATCACAGTCAGCCAGAGAGATTTCAAATTGTGACATGCTTGTTGCACCCCACTCCCCATGTAGTGACTCTGGATGTGTCCAAGCAAGGCAAGGAGTAGTTGTATCTACCTTGGATGGGGAGGACACACTGCATAAGTACTACAGTGGCTTTTCATCTGTCCTTGATTTTGCAGAATGGTCTGGTTTCTGTCATATTTTTGTACTGTTGATTTATGCTTATTACTCAAAGTGCCTGTTGCTCTATTTTTTAAGTAGCAATGCTTTCATGACCATAAGGTAAGCTTGTCTGAGATCGTAAGATGCAAGTAAGCTTTAATAAGCATACTGTTAAAGAATTGCCAACATTGAAAGCCTTTCTGTTGTTGCCATGCAGAGAATACTTGACTAGATAATGT
Source organism: Protopterus annectens (assembly GCF_019279795.1). Classification (NCBI taxonomy): domain Eukaryota; kingdom Metazoa; phylum Chordata; order Ceratodontiformes; family Protopteridae; genus Protopterus; species Protopterus annectens. Next base: position 6,727,090 of record NC_056746.1, read on the forward strand.
ATAAGCCTTGGGTATTAAAGGACAGGATTCCATTATTTTAAAAAGCTCATTACACTTGTTGGAGACTTCCAGTCATCTCTACAGACTTTACCCGTAAACTAAACAGAATGCCAATCATGTGTGGTCCATAACCTGTACAGTAATCCTTTAAGCAATGTATCTTGAGCTTGTTTCTTGTTTGCTTTTCATTTTTACTTTTATCATGTTTTCCCCATGAAACAAGTTGTCAGGCAGCAGGTCTTTTTGGATAAGAAACATTTTTACAAGTGGGGGCATCACATAGATTTCTACTTTCAGCATGTTACTTGGTACTTTAATAAAGCTGAATATATTATAATTAGGACTGCAGTGCAAGGAGAAGTGGTTTGAGTTGAGTGCTTCTGGTTTTTCTTATACTTGATTTTGACTGGCATTCCAGTAATGTATTTAAAAAGTAATTTATTTTTCATGCCTCACAACCTTTTGTTTCCATCTAGATATTAAGTAAGCTGTCATGCAGCCAATGCATTGAAATATTTTTATTCTTCTACACTTATTTTTGTCTTGATTGGACTTTCATAATAATGGTTTGCCACCCAGGGCAGCGTATTTAATTAAAGTTAGTTTTTTGTGGTTTTGTGCATAGCCCCTCCCCTTTCTGGTTGACCACACCCCCTCCCCTTGACCCCCACCCATTCAGCTGTCTCCTGCAGCCCCCCTGTGATTTGAAGTCACCAGCCGCCACTGGGGGTGTCACTCAAACAGTGGCAATCATCTAGAGCCAATATTCACACCAGTAGAAGGCTAGCCCTGCCATGGTAAACATTCTCCTGATAAGGCAAAAACAAACAAAAAAAAAAGTATTTTATCCTTTATATTGTATTGTAGCAGGAATAGCCATTACTGAATTATGTATCACCTTTGCTATAATCCAGTAATATGTGTTTAAAACTGATATAGGCCTATAATGAACAAATTGTCTCCACTTTTATTTCTTTATCTGTACAAAATTTGCTTCTTTCACTGAGTGTGGAATTAGCCATTCTGGAACAGAGGCATAACTTAACATTTGCAACAAATGAGTTGCTACCTCCCCCTTATACAGCTAATAAAATCTACTATAAACCAATTAAATCCAGGAAATGTATTCTTTTTCAGACTTTCTAATGCTTCATAGATTTCACTTAGACTTGTAACAATAATAGAATGAGTAGAACATGTTTTATATTTGTAGCTAATTTTAGTGTGAATTTTACTAGGTACTAATAATTTCTTCTTCATTAGTACAGTTATATAATTTAGAAAAATATTATTGGTATGACAATATAATGTTTTTCTGAGTAGAAACAATCTCCCCTACTTCATTACTCATCTTTAATAGACTGGTTTAACAGATTTTCCCTGCACCGTGTTGTAATAAATTTCCGTATTTAGTCACTCATAAGAAGGTGTAACCTTACTTTTAAAGAATTCCTAGATTTCCTGATCTATTTTTTAAGTTACTTTCTATTTTTTGTTTCCATAATTAATAGCCAGTAATTTCATTATTTGCTCTAACTGCTTATCAGTTCTATAAACTTTCTCATTTTTATACATTTTATATGAATCTACAATGTTTATAACTTTCAGCAAAACCAATGATAGTATATTCGGCAGAGTTTGGATGTAATTTGTACTTTGTTATATTTTATCAAGGTCAGGAATCATTAACTATGTTCCTGTTCACATATCCAGTTTATGTCTATGTGTTATATGAAAAAAGTTTTTTACTTGCAATGCCAGATTCAATAACACCTACACTAAGTGCACATAATACAAGAACATCCCTAGCACATTTGTTGTGCTTTTTAGTCACTCAGAAAGATTGTACGAAGTGTACATGTAGTCTAAACTTTGTGGTCACCTTTATGAATCCCACTCAGTATTTAAATCTACAAGAAATTCAGAAGGAAAAGTAAAGTTACAAAGAAAACCAGTGTGCGTTATGCTTGTGTTGTCTGTTCACTCAGAATGGTGTACACAGTGTAGATATTAATGAATCCCAGGGGCAGACTTTTTATTCTCCAATAATATGGTAGTGTTTCTTTGCCCATAATTTTTTCAGTAGTTGCCCATGCCTAAACACATATGAATCTGTACCAGGACTATGCAATTTATTTAACATTACAGCTGGATCAACATTCCAGTCTTCCCTAAAACTGCAGATGCAAAGATTCAAGTTTCAGTTCCATCTGATTATTTGGACAAAAATTGTTCATATTTGTCACATGGAGCATATATTGAAACTAAAGGAATCTGTTACATTCCATTATCAATTATAGCCAATGGTATATAACTTGGCATGCCTTTGAATACTTTCTTCGTCTAATACTGTGAAGTATGTTTAAGTAACACTGGTACCTCTACTCAATCTTTTTATTAAAACATTAAATTATATATACATAATCCTTTTATATCTTTTTTACATCCAAATAACCTGCTCTTTTAAATGTGTCACTTGAATCAATAGTATATCTTCTTGTCTATGCTTTATATAATTCAAAATTATGATTCACATAATTATATATTTCATTTATATTTACAGATTAATTCATTCTTTGCATCCTCATAGTGTTAACGACAGACAGGCAGTGCACAGATTTAAAAAATAATTAAGTACTTATGAGAAACTCAAAGAATATAGACACAAAGGAACTACAAATGACAGATAAATAGAAGCACAAAGTCACTAAAGAAATCCATGTAGGTATCTATGGGGGTGGTACGTCTCCCAGTGTGCAGAGTTTTATAGTGACGTCTTTAATTGTATTAAAAATCAAGGACCATTATTCCATTTTATCACAGCTTTACTGGAAACACAAATGTTTTTGCCCCAGTGATTTTTTTCAGTGTTGCAAACTTTTTCCAGGCATGAATAACATCTGGTTGAAGGTCAGCATGAACAGTTGTATCTGCACCATATATATTTGTTCTCTTTATTTTAACAACCTCTGATAACACTCCAACTTAGTCTGATGATCTTGCAAATTTGACAGTAGCAGACCACGGATAGTCACTTACTGGATTATAATGAGTCACTCTGTGAAGGCTGTCTAGTTTGCCCTTTTTGCCTCTTCAGTGGTTAAGGGAGATATTTATTTGGGGGTACTGTTTTTCTTCTCCATTTTGTATATCCCAAGATTCTAATACTCTAGTTGTTTTCGTATGTGAAGCTTTTCAATAGGATTCTTTTATTCTTTTTTGCATAGATGATATTTAGTCTAAAATTTCACCTTGCTATAACTCAATAGATGCTGTTTTATCTCCAAATTTTAGATTTCAGTGTCACTACTAGACTGCGGTGGTAGTGCTGCGGTAGTCTTGTTGCCTCACAGTAAGACGTTGTCCTGTTCGATTCTTAGCTAGAGTGTCTTCTGTGTGGAGACATGCGTGAATGGGTGTACCTTCGTTGAAGGTTGTGCATCAGGGCTGGCAACTCGGCATGTAAAAATCTACTGCCAATCATTAACGGACCGGAGTTCTGCTGTGGCGACCCCTAACCGGGAAAAAGCTAAAAGACACAACAACTATCATTTTTGTTTCCAGTTGTACCACCTTAGTATTTAACTGGCTTAATTTTTGCAGTGAGACTTCCAAATGTTTCATTTTAGAATATAGCATTGGTACCTTTTCTTCTAACTTTGGTAGTTTGCTGTAATCTATTCATAAGGTTAAGTCTTACATAAATGCAGTTTTGCTGGAATAAATCCTACATAATACAATATTCTCTTTGCAGAGATTTGGAAATGCAACCAATTAAAGCAGGCCTATATATTAATTGTGCATTTTAGATTTTATATGTAACTTCAGCAAATGCAATTTCAAAAGAAAGGAATGTTTCAGTCAAACACTAATAAAGACATGCAGAACTAAGTAACATATTGTTAAGACCTTTCTGAGATAGAAACAAACAGATGTTCTTCGTGTTTCACTGTTGCAGGCATCACATTGGGTTATCTGCCTGCAGGTAGCCCTCAGTCGGCCCGAATACCAGAGACTTAGTATTTCTGTGTCGGATGCTGTCACTTCTTCCATGACATCAGGTCGTCAGGGGTATAAAAACAGGCATCAATGCCATTACATCAGTCTTTCTTGCTGAGGAGGAGCCCGAAGCAGAAGCAGTTCACAAGTGCCGGTCGGCCGCTACCTGAATTTTTAATTTTCGAGTTGAATAATCCTGAAGTCTTCTAAAGCTAAGTACCCCATTGGGGTTCCGTTTTTCTTGCTCTAACCGATGTCAGAAAAAGTTAACAATTGTCTTGCCTGTGGAAAGCAAATACCTCACAGAGATTTTCATTCTTACTGCATCTCTTACGCCCAGACCACAACGTTCCTCACTGTCAGTTTTGTGTCTTAACACCTGAACCATTCATCATGGGGCTATCTTTGTCATCAAATTCTTTCGTTCTTGATCTCCATATTCTGAAATAGCTTCAGTAAGACATCCAGCTATAAAGACAGAGACAGACTGCATAGGTCCAAAACTGCTGACAACGCTTCCGTTAAGCTAGTCGCCAGTCCGCCGGTACTCAGTGAGGCATCTTTGCAGCCCCTGATGCCCGCTTCTATGGATTCACAGGCATCTGCTGAGACCCATTCGGAGTCCAGTATTCTGCGAGGTGCTTCTTCGACTATGGAACCAGCAGATGTCTCTGCCTTAGATGGGTCCATAGCCGCTGTGCAGGCACTGACTTCTGAGGGAGTTTTTCATCCTATCGATGTTCGAATCAAACCGACTTCTTTTTTCACCAAAACTACCGAACTTCTTAGGCCCAGAGTATGCACTATGCCTAGAAAACCGATGAACAAAGTGCAAGCTCAGGCACCCATGCCACAAAAACAAATGCTTAGAATGGCTGAAGACCTTATTATGCTGATTAGGGGAAGCCAGCCTTCCCCAGCTAAGAGACAAAGACTCCAGTCCCCTTCAGGTTCTACAGACCAGGAGTCCGATGACTCTAACCTTGCTGATTATGAAGACTTGCCCTTATCTGCCTATGAGGATTCAGATGCAGAGAAATCCATTCCATCTGCCTCCCCTCCAGAGGATTTCTCTTTTGGTGAAACCTTGCATAATTTAAGAGAGCATTTCCATTGGGAATGCCAAGACTATCCTCAGTCCAAAAAGAGACTCAGAGAATTTTTAGAGTTGCCTCAGCACAGGCCTCTAGCTATATCCTCTGTCCTGGATGTTGTGGATGATGTTTTCATGGAATCCAGTCTTACTCCAGACATTTTACCTACCTAGGAAACCAGACAGGTACTACAGAGTACCTGATTCTCACAAGTTTCTTTTCAAGAATCCTACTGCTGATCCAGAGATAATTTCACAGGGACCTAAAGGTATTAAGGCTACTACAGCCAAAAATCCTATCCCTTTGGTCAGGGATTCCAGAGCTTTGGACAGATGGGGTAAGAAGGTATATACCTCTGCAACTCTTGCTATCAGGGCATTGAATTGCCAGTTTCACATGCTGAAATACCAGCAACATATTATGGAACTTATTAAACAAAAAGTGGGTAATTTTTCCAGATTGTGCAGAAAAAAAAAAGAATTGCAGGAGCTTATGCATACTGTAAACCAAGTTAGCAAGCATACTTTGCAGTGTGACTTTGATGCCCTGGAAGCATCTTGCAGGGCAGCAGTCACTGGCTCTGTACTGAGAAGACATGATTGGCTGAAGGAACAGGCCTTGCCAGATCATGTCAAATCTAAATTACTAGATGCTCCTTTAAATAAGGACCATTTGTTTGGCACCAAAGCAGAAGAAGTTCTTAAAAAGATGGAAGAAAAGGCTAACTCTATGCAAACTGTTAAAGAATTCCTACAAGTGCAACCACCTAGATTCAGTAGGCATTGCCCTTCAAAACACTGGTCCTTTCCAGCCCCCTCCAGGCCTTCCCAAACAAGACCCAGGGGAAACAAACCACCCAGACTACAGTCTCAGGGTATGCAGAGTTCTAAGCAATGGAGCACTCCCACCCCTAGATCAGGGAGTGGTAAGCCACCTCCTTATGGAAAAAGCTCACAATGACTTCTCAGCTCTGCTTCCCAGCCCTGCCCAATTGCTAATGCCCCTAGGAGGAAAACTTGGCCTTCATGCAAAAAATGGATGTCCATCACTCAGGATCGATGGGTCCTCAACATTGTAACCCAGGAGTACAAATTTTATTTCCACTCACTGTCAACCCCAAGCGGGTTTCCAGACCTTCCTCCAAACCAGTGGGCAGAGGCTCAAAAGCAAGTATTTTCCCTGCTCAACATTAGAGCTATTCAGCCTGTTCCAGTAGAACAGAGGGGTCAAGGATTCTACTCCAGACTATTCCTGGTACCCAGAAAAGAGGGTTCTTGGTGCCCAATCCTGGATCTTTCAATTATCAACACCTTCCTGGTGGTACCAAAATTCAAGATGCTTACCCTGCAACAGCTTCTCCCTATGTTAACCAAGGATGCCTGGTTTGTCACCCTAGACTTAAAATAAGCCTATCTGCACATCCCCATAAGGGAGTCATGCAGGAACTATCTATGTTTCAGGGCAGGGTCTATGCATTATCAGTTCTCTGCACTTCCCTTTGGCTTATCTTCTGCACCCAGGGTATTCACAAAATGCCTGGCTCCAGCCATAGCATACTGCAGACAGAGAAATATCCAAATTTACCCATACTTGGATGACTGTCTGATTCAGGCGTTCAGTCAGAAGTTGCTGCTTCAGCACCAGACATTTGTAAAAAGCCTTCTAACTTCACTGGGATACACCATCAACAAAAAGAAATCACAACTGGTACCCAGTCAGAAGATTGTATTCCTGGGAGCAAGCTTGGACACAACTTCCCAGATGGCATTCCTCACTTCAGAAAAACAGGTCTATCTGACAGACTACTTCAAACAAATGGCCACTAGAACCCAGCTATTTGCAAGAAAAATACTGCAAGCCCTCGGGTTCATGGCCTCATGTATTCTGCTAATTCCATATGCAAGACTACATATGAGGAAACTTCAATGGTACTTAAAAAGTCTTTGATGCCAATATTCTCGGGACCTGGAAACAGTCATTCCTATCATACCTTGTCTAAGGATGGAGTTCCTTTGGTGGGCAGAAGCATGCAACCACAACAAGGGACTGTATTTTACTAAACCCCATGCCGCCTAGACCCTAACCACTGATGCATCAGATTACGCATGGGGGGCTCACATGGCGGGCAAATGTATTCAGGGCCACTGGAGCCCAAGGCAAATTCTTCTGCACATCAATCAAAAAGAGATGCTAGGTGTACAGAATACCCTGACAGCTTTCAGATACCTACTCTTTCCAGGACAACTGCTGATAAAAACAGACAACACCACAGTTATGTGGTACATCAACAAGCAGGGGGGGACCCATTCTTACCCACTCTGCAGGTTAGCCATGGCCCTGTGGAACATGGCCTGAGACAACCAAGTTCATCTACAAGGTCAATTCCTGCCAGGCAAACCAAATTCACTGGCAGATGACTTAAGCAGAAATATCCTAGACCCACATTAGTGGAAATTGGAGCCCAGCACCTTCAACCTTCTGATCCAGAAATGGGGGACCCCAGAGGTGGATCTCTTTGGCTCCCCTGACAACCACCAGTTAAGCAAATTCTGCACCAGGAACCCTCACAGCAGGGCCTGGAAGGTGGATTCCCTATCCTTTCAATGGGAAAACCTCTCAGTCTATGCCTTTACCCCTCTGCCCCTTATCTCAAGAGTATTACTCAAGATAAAACAAAACAGGCCAGGGACAATTCTGATTGCCCCGGACTGGCCATGCCAGCACTGGTACCCACTCCTGCACAGCCTGACAACGGTGCCATCCTGGCACATACACCAGACCCCAACCCTGCTTTCTCAACAGGAGGGACAGATTTTGCATCCACAATTGCAAACCCTAAATCTTGCAGCCTGGCTTATTCCTTAAATACCCCACCAGCAACCCTAAGCAAGCAGGTGCTGGAAGTCATTCTTGAAGCCAGAAGGCCCAGTACTAGGAAATCCTATGCTGAAAAGTGGTAAAGGTATCGTTCTTGGATTTAGTCTAAAGGAAAGGACACAGCACTTCCCTCCTTACCTCTAATCCTGGATTACCTAGCAGAACTACTACACAGAGGCCTATCCTTCTCCTCCATTAAGATCCATGCCTCTGCCATTTTGGCAAATTACAATACTGAGCCACCTCTATTCTCTCACCCTCTCATCAAACAGTTCCTGAGAGGGGCAAACAACTTAAGGCCACCAAGGAGAGCACCCACCCCTGCTTGGGACCTTAACTTTGTACTGGAAAAGCTCTTGCTTCCCCTTTCGAACCAGCTGCTTCAGCAGAGTTAAAATTCCTGTCTTGGAAAACAGCCTTGCTTCTAACCATCACTTCAGCTAGAAGAGGATGGCTGTGGAACACTTTATTATTTTCTATGCTGACAGGGTTTCCCTCAGAACTAACCCTTCCTTTATGGCTTAAGTGGTGTCCAGTGTGGCTCTCAACCAATCCATCCATTTGCCAAACTTATTCCCTAATCCCCAGAATAAAGGGGAAAGGATCCTGCACTCTTTGGACGTGCACAGACAGCTCTGGTTCTACCTTGATAGGACTAAGTCTTTCAGAAAAATCTGACCAGCTGCTAGTCAGCTTTGCAACAGGGGCAGAGGGCAAGGCCATTTCAAAACAAACCATTTCCAAATGGATAGCACACTGCATCCATTTCTGCTACAAGCACCATGGAAAACCAACCCCTCGGGGGGGGGGGTCAGAACACATTCCACTAGAGCTACATCTACCTCTACAGCATTTCGTAGGGGAATCCCTACAAGGGACATACTGGAAGCTGCTACCTGGAGTTCTGTACACACCTTCACCAAGCATTACCACCTGCCTATCTTTTCCAAATCCAGGGCAGGATTTGCTACAGCAGTCTTGCAAGGCCTACTAGCCAGCCCTAACTCTTCTTGACTGCCTCCAGCTTTGGGAATCAACCCAAGTGTGATGACTGCAACAGTGAAACATGAAGAACATAGTATAGTTGTGTACAGCTACCATAAATGTAGATGTTCGAGTGTATTCACTGTTGCAGTCCTGGTTTCCCTCCCTCCAGCCCCCTGGTTTTCTCTATCTGTTTATCTCTCCTCTCTATGGCTATTCCTACTGGTATTGGTATTTACTTTTTACTGATGGTGTTTTCCCCACCATATACTAGCTCCCTATTTGAGGGATCCTGACATTTGGGACAAGAAAAATTGATGTAATGGTGTCAGCTGCCTGTTTTTATACTCCTGACGACCTGACGTCATGGAAGAAGCGACAGCATCCGATGCAGAAGTACTAAGTCTCTGGTATTTGGGCCGACTGAGAGCTACCTGCAGGCAGATAACCCAAGTGTGATGACTGCAACAGTGAATACACTCGAACATCTACATTTATGGTAAATGTACACAACTGTACCTTTGGAGACATTAGGCGTCTGCAATAATATTTGAGGGTACAAGGCTTGGGAACCAAGGTTAAGGAGGCATGTAAACCCAAGTGGAAAATTTACAGTGTTTTAGTATTAAGATAGATACTTTCAAGATAGAAGTCATTTCTGAATTCAGAGATCAGAGTTGTAAAAGAACAGTTCAGCTCACTCTTTAGGGCAACAGAAGTTTGAGTATTGAGTTTGCAATCTTTAGTTACTGGAAGTTTCAGTTTGATTCAATTCATAAGCTCTGCCATTCGAGGCAGTTTCAGTGACATTTTTTTTGTACTTTCACTGTGTATTTCGCTTTTTACTTTTCATTTGCTGCGTGATAAATTCAAAGTAAGAAAATGATTGAGACTTTTATTTTGAAAGTGCACTGAAAGGAGAAGCTGTGAGATTTGGTACTTTTTCAGTACAGCCCTGAACATTATAGTTCATTCGGGTGGTTTAACGCTATTTTTACTTGATTTCTGGCTTCTATTAAAATGCCTGCATAGTGCTGAATTTGCTACTGCTCATTGGAGGCTCGCCTTTTACATTAATTGTATTATACGTTATTGCGGGATATTCGTACTTTTCCACTGCAGTAGTTTTGCCCCAGCTTGTGCTTTCTTTTTTTCGTTTCTTTCAGAAAGCTCTTGTATAGTATGACTTGTTTGATCAAGGGTTACCTTCTTTCCTTGATACTGTGTTAGATATGTTGCTATTAGTAGCCATATGTTTGCTCACAATTCATTTATAAGAAAGCATGTACCTCTTTAAATTTTTTAATTGTTACTGTTCTGTTTTTGCTTTTTTCTGTGTCATGTTTTAGTTGCAATAACTGCACAATGCCAGGTTTTGGCATACTGATTACTGTTCAGAAAAAAGAAGTATTTCTTTATTTGAATTTATTATCAATTTTCTGAGCAAAATACATACATACACACACACACACACACACACACACACACACACACACACACACACACACACACACACACACACACACACACACAGATGTATTTATATCTATACTTATATCTCTGTATCCATATCTGGTTTACCTTCAAAATGTCGAATGCCATAATGTCTAATGTTCATTTGGTTGAAAAATAACATCGAAACCCAAAACATTGAATGATCAAAATGTGTACAATCATTTAATTGAAAAAGCAATGAGACCATCTCTACTATTTTGCAGGGGGGCTATGCCCCCCCTGCACCCCCCGCCCCCCCTACTTAAATATACCAACTCCGATATCGCACTACAGTGCAGAAATGAGCATATTCGATAATTTCGACGTTGTGACTTTTGACTAATTTTATTTCAACATTTTGATCATTCAATATAGTACATTCAACCAATTCATTTTCAACCATTTAGCATTCAACATTTTGAAGGTAAACCTCTATATCTACATATTTATATGTGTGTGTGTGTGTGTGTGTGTGTGTGTGTGTGTGTGTGTGTGTGTGTGTGTGTGTGTGTTTGTGTCTGTCCTGTTATTTTCTTGATCATCATAAAAATAAAGGCTGAATAAGTAACTGCCATATACCACACAAGTATCTCTCATGTTACTGCAATATCTCTGTGAATTTCGGTGGTCTTGAACTGATTATAATAATAATTATGGGTAGAAGGTGCTCAGTACCCCTTGAGAAGAGTGTGGAAGTAACCCCTTATGACAAGCTACACACTTATCGGTGTGGTTAAAGTTGTGCTCTGTTTCAGTGAACAGTGCTGCTGGCTTCCAGGTCATCTGCAGTGATTTACTGTAGCCATGGGGTGGTATGCTCTGTTTCAGTGAACAGTGCTGCTGGCTTCCAGGTCATCTGCAGTGATTTACTGTAGCCATGGGGTGGTGTGCTCTGTTTCAGTGAACAGTGCTGCTGGCTTCCAGGTCATCTGCAGTGATTTACTGTAACCATGGGGTGGTGTGCTGTGGTTCAGTGAACAGTGCTGCTGGCTTCCAGATCATCTGCAGTGATTTACTGTAGCCATGGGGTGATGTGCTCTGTTTCAGTGAACAGTGCTGCTGGCTTCCAGGTCATCTGCAGTGATTTACTGTAACCATGGGGTGGTGTGCTGTGGTTCAGTGAACAGTGCTGCTGGCTTCCAGATCATCTGCAGTGATTTACTGTAGCCATGGGGTGGTGTGCTCTGTTTCAGTGAACAGTGCTGCTGGCTTCCAGATCATCTGCAGTGATTTACTGTAGCCATGGGGTGGTGTGCTCTGTTTCAGTGAACAGTGCTGCTGGCTTCCAGGTCATCTGCAGTGATTTACTGTAACCATGGGGTGGTGTGCTGTGGTTCAGTGAACAGTGCTGCTGGCTTCCAGATCATCTGCAGTGATTTACTGTAGCCATGGGGTGGTGTGCTCTGTTTCAGTGAACAGTGCTGCTGGCTTCCAGGTCATCTGCAGTGATTTACTGTAACCATGAGGTGGTTCATTGCCATTGGGTGTAGATGAATACAGTGACTAGCAACTGGGGAAGGACAAGTACCTGCCTGAGAAACAAGGGTCAAGGTGAGCCAGGGGACTCTTAGGTAGCTGCAGGTACCTGATCCTGCCTCTTTCTGGTAGAACTTGAGGTAAGAATTAGGAGCTGATAACCACATGCAATGCAGGTCTAGGAGACTAAGAACTCCAGGGGTAAGTTGGTATGTGCAGTTTGCTGAGTGGCTTGGCAGGCAACTCTGGTTTATGTAGAAATATGGGGTGTAAAAATGTACAAGATGGCTAAGTGTCAGGTACATAAATTCTTTTCTAGGTTTGTGGGACATGTGATGTTAGTTCAGGGGAAAATCAAATTTTGAGTTCTGCTGCAAACTTTCAGTTTTGAGCACAAGCAGAATTCAAAATCTTGACATATGCTTTCAGTATATAGACTCCACATTCAGTAATGATCTGATCATTAATCAGATCATTCAGTAATGATCTGAGTAATACAGTTCAGTAACACTGGGTGCTTGAGCCTGTCCCACTGGGGTAAGATAAATAAACTTATCCATAATGAGGTACCAGCCATTCTCAGGATGCACACATGCATTCATTTATATGCACTATGTACACCTACAGACAACCTAAAGGACTGCCAGTTTACCTGTAGCAGACTTTTGGGATCTGAGAGTGACCTGGAACATAAGGCAGAAACCCATGTGGACACAGCCAGGATGTGTGTAATGCATGGAGAAGGTACCCTAGCCAAGATCTAGGACTGAATTGCAGGAGATGTAAAGTGCTATTGTTTGAAATGAAAACATTATTATTTTTTTAATGGAAAAGTATATTTTTGAGCTTTAAATGGGTGACACTACTTTTCAGATTATTAAGTGACTGGACATAACTTTTTAAGGGAAGTGTAATGATATGTATGTCCGCTATAGGTTATGGAATGCATTTCACTAAATCTATTTTGCTACACTGAAGTTCACAAAAACGTACTGATCAAGGACAGTGGGATTCTAGCCTCTTATGTACTTGACCTTCTCCTTATTCATAACACACGAAGGGAGTTTATATATCTGTGAAAAGAGGGGTAAGTCGCTAAACATTTCAGCAAAGCAGATTTGGTGAACCACATTTCACTGATCTGTGCATCAGTCTACCATGCTTCTAAATGTAAGCTATGAAAGGAATGCAGTTTCTTTCAATGTTTCTTTTTAGTACTACAACTACAAATATACAAGTTATGCTGTCAGTCTGCCACTTGTATTGTATTTATAAAGCACCCGTATGAACAAACAAACTGCGGTGGTGGTGCTGCTGTAGTGTTGTCGCCTCACAGATAGACGTCCTGTTCGATTCTCAGCTAGAGCGTCTTCTGTGTGGAGACATGCGTGAATGGGCGTACCTTTGTTAGAGGTTGTGCGTCAGGGCTGGCAACTCAGCATGTAAAAATCTACTGCCAATCATTAGTGGACTGGAGTTCCGCTGTGGTGACCCCTAACCGGGAAAAGCCAAAAGACACAACAACAACCAGTATGAATAAACACTTCTCCAGATTTATTTGTCTGAGAAGGAATCCTACAGTCAGTAACCAGTATTTATTTTTGTGGCAGGGTCACCAGAACAACCATTTCTATTGAGTGGGTATTATTTAGAAGTGAGCTGTTGCATATCTTTTTAATAGGATCCTAAAAAATGTTATATTACTTTTGGCTATGTTTTTTGCCTGAGTGAGGACCAAAAGCTCTTATGTCTGTAGTGTCTTGTACAAGGCTTACACTAAACTATTGCTCTTGTTCTTCTGTGATCCCACTGAGTGTTGCAAATGGACTTACCATGATATCTCTGTTGCATCTCTTCCTATTACAGATTGCACTTCAGGTGGGTGGTATGACCTCATTGGATGTGACTCCCGTAAGCTGGTTTGGGATGCAGATAATTTCTCAACCTGTTAGCTGGTTTTCATCAGATTGTTTCACAATTCTTGAGTGTTGAACAGTTTCCACCTGTGTAGTACTCATAATCCCTTCCTATTGTCTAGAGCATGGATGGACAATGGTGTGAATGCAGTGCTCTACAAGTGGATTTTCTTCTGCTGTGTTTCAGTTTCATTGATCCAAACTGGCCTAGGAACAGTAAATGCCTATCGGATGTGCTTTTGGGGACACTGACTGACCACCAGGAACATTGAATACAGCTGAATTTACTGAATTGTCTTATACATCTCCAATACAGGAGTTGAACACAAATGGAAAATGAGGAGCGTAGTTGTGCAGACACCGCTGAACGGTGAGAGTGACTCAACCTGGGGGATCTGTTTTTTTCCTTAAGGACAGTGATCTTGGAGTTGATGTTGATAATATTACAATGTGATGAAGTCCTTTCCACATGGTTATAACCAAGCCCCCCCCCCCCCAAAAAAAAAAACTGTAAAAGTTTGGCCTGAATGATTTATCCAAAGTAGTATCTACATTACTGCTGGTCACACCATAGCCATAGATCACTGCAAAATAAGCAAACCATTTGAATGCAACCATTACTTAAACAGTTAAAGTATACCAATCTGGGCCATGAGAGTAGGACAGTTCAAATGTAGGCTAAGATCTGCATTGATGCAATTGAAAAAGCAAGGAAATTACTATAACACCATTGAAGGGTTAAATATCAAATAAAATAACCTCTTGTTAGGAGACTTCACTTACCTAGGTATTGATTGGCACACGTATACCTCAAGCCTCAAAAATTAACATGCTGAGCATTTTCAACTTTGCTAATATCCATCTATAAAACTACCCAGTCGAGTATTCTTCACTTGGTCTTTAACAACCTAGCCTCTACCTGTATCCCACCTCCCTAGTTAAATCTGACCACAAATCCACAAATCAGCCAACTTCTCTGTCAGATCTAATGGTACAACCCCCTCACCAAATGAAGCAAACTTTGTTGACTTTTCCCAGGCAAACTTACCTTAGCTTGTATAAGAACTAGGTAAAATCCTCCCCTTGTTAATTAATCTTATTGAGGGGACTGCCACATCTACCTCTGACTTTTTCAAGCACTTAAACAGCTGTATGGAAAAGTCAGTACCCATCTACCCTAACCATAATGGTAAATTAAGGAGCTCAGTTATTAATAAACTGTATGAATTAAGAAGGAAAATAATAAATAATGAATATTTGTAAAAAAGTCTCCATTTATTTATTTATCCTTTGTTGACTGGGTTAGCCCCACTAGGCTCTTGGCCTCTCTTCAGGGGATACCCAATGTGATGTCTATACTGCTAAGGGAAAAATTTCCTACTCTTTTTGATAAGTGCCGTTGGATCTTTTAAATCCACCTAAACTACCACCAACTCAGGCAGATGAGGCCTCAGTTTAATATATTATCCCCTTACCTCAAGATCACAGTGAAAAATGCCAACAAGGAATTTAGGAGTACCATTAGAAAATGTAAAACAGAGTTTGAGCATTAGGCTCATGCAGGTACCAAAGGAAACTACAAATCTTTCTTCGGTTATGTCAGGAAATTAAGGAATAACATCTAGCAATGCACTGAGCTCATCTATAATGATATGGCACATTCTCATCCCAAGGATAAAGCCAATATATTAGCAGACAAATTTAGTGCCAACTTCAGCCCAGATCCCCTCATTGCTTGACCCACTATCACTGGAAATTAATTTTTCTCCTGAAATCACTTTAAAACAGATCTTAGAATCAATGTTAAAGGCTAAAAATTATACACCTGTGGAAACAGACAACACACTAGGCTGCATTTTTATCAGTGCCAAATATGTACTATCTGAGGCTCTGCTTAGAGTATTCAACCTCAGCTTATCCACAGGGTTTGTACCTAATTCCTGAAGAACAGCTGTGGTGACTCCCCTATGCAAAGGTGACCATCAGTCAACCCAGGTAATTATAGGCCCATCAGTTTCACTAGCCTTTTAAGGAAAGCTATAGAACATATCAAAACAAAACTCATTTATGCAGACATAGGCAACCTAACTCCCTCCCTCCAATGGAGCTCTTTTGAGATTGTACTTAAGCTCACAGGAGGCGTGGCTTGAGCATTTTAAAAATATAGTTATTGGCTCACAGTTCAAACAAATGTTCATATCTCTAGTACCATCATTTTTACTAGAAAATTGTAAATGGCCAAATGTTCTTCACAGAGTAACCTTTACAAAACTGGAATCCACAATAACCACAGTAAATATGAATTATGTAATGTTGTATAAGCAGCTTACAATATCTCAGTAAGCATTCGAGAAACACACTTACTGTCAGTAGTGTTGTCTTCATACAGCTGTAAGCTTTCATATGAGGCTAAGCAGTTTTGTCTGTGTCGCATGATTGCTGAGAATTTTAGAGAAATGTGAAAATTATTACAATACAAATAAATAGCATACAAATGATATTCAATATCTCTTTATCTGCAGCAAACAGTGGTCAAATATCAATAGTTATGTTTGTCAATCTTCTAAAACATTGTATCTAGCATGGTTCCAGAATTACTTATGCAAATATGAGCAAACAATAATTGTCACCAGGAGGCAGCAGGAGGATGTAACTGCTGAAACGCCAGGAGTTGCCATGGGGCTGTAATAAGTTCCTAGCCTATGGATGGAATGAGTTACTATTACAGGTCAAACAAAGTGCTACTTTGGCTACCTTGAAGGCTAGTGTTGGTGATTAGAAGGGTATACCCAAATTTTTTATTTATGTATTTTATAGACAGAAAAGAAACCCATCTGGTGCCATGATGCCACTCTTTAAAATGACTACTGATGCAGCAACCCATGAGGGAAGTGTCATAATTTCCAGGCTTTGGTCTCTCTCCCACCAGTTATCTACAGAATGAATCCATATTCATTGTACAGATTATGGGTGGTACTGAGTGAAAAGAACAGACATTTTGAACATTGGACTGACTAGAACAGCCATGATGAAAATCCAGGCACTCATAGAAAAAAGACAATGCGGGGAATTCAGTAAATCCTATACAGTTTTGCTTTTGGTGTATACATTGTGCCGTGAAGCGTACACGAGTGCAAACAATTTTAGATTCAGTAAGCATTGCTTAGCGGTGCGCAAGCATGCGCAAACAGGGAAACTTCCGTGGAATGCAAATTTCCTCATAAGCAGGTGAATCTTATGCAAATGAGCCAGGTGGAATGATCCAACAAGCAGAAAGGCATCCGTATAGACTCCATGTCAGTGTCCATACAGTACGCAGAAATTTTCCACATACAGGAGTTTACATGGACAGAAGAAGAAGATGTAAAAGTCCATAAATATGGACATAGCTCTCCTGAAAATGTTAGATCACATACATATATGTGCAAAAGGTACATTGTGGATGTCTGAAAAAGTATGTAAAATTAATAATAATTTTTTAAAATAATTTTGGCATGTTTGCACTATGAGCTGCACTGCACAAATATGCTTAACAGAAAAAATGTTCTAATATGGTTTTCACAAATGTACTGTAGGACCTTGCATTGGGTCCATACAATGGTGCATACATGCTGCTAGCCAGCTCACACGGTTGTGAACCATGTAGTTTCTATGCTGTCAGCACAGATATGTATGCAAATGTGGTGGATTTCTTGAATTGCTAAAAGGAACAACAATGTTCACATATCCACTTTGTGTAAGCTCGTACACAATGCTGATATTCCCACTGGATGTGGATGACATCAGAGGGGTGTGTCTTATTATTTCTAGGATTTTTTGTTCCCATTTCTCGTATTTTTGTGGTGTACCACATAGCTTAGTGTATTCATGTGAGCAGACTTCCCACATGATAGTGATGACGTGATGACATAGGCAATAATCAATTAAAACTGGATATCTTAAATAAATATTTATGACTTTTGTATAAGCTATGCTGCACACTGCAGCACATAGCACTACATCATGCACTAAAGTAGGGCCTTTAAATTATGTCAGTTATATCCTGGGCAGACGAACTGCATCATAATTAGCCAATCCTACATGGTGGACCTAAAGCAGAACTATATAAAGTATGCATACACCCTACATTCTGATTTTCTCTCAATACTCTGGACCATTGGAGTAGAGACTTGGGAATTTTAACTGGGGCAATGCTAGGGGCTTTTGCAGCTATGCTACATCTGTATGCGCTAGATGCTGAAGTCAGTGCTGCTGATGCTGACAATAGGCCTAGGCTGAGAAGGATAAGAGTGTTCAGGGCCAGGGTAACTTTCCAGGAGCTAAATGAGCTGGAGATTTTAGAGCACTACAGGGTGGGCAGGGACATTTTACAAGAACTCACTGAGCTCTGCTGCCCTCAACTCAGAGCCAGAGCCAACAGAGGGGAAGCCATCCCAGTGGAAATAAAGGTATATGTAACCCTTAGGATACTAGCTACAGATACTTTTCAAAGACCAGCTGGGGACATGATGGGGGTGTCACAGGCATCTGCATCCATTACACTCCACCATTTCCTGGATACTATGCTTCCACATGCCAGTGAGCACATATCGTTTCCCTTTATCCCTGAGGCAAGGGCCAGCAATATGCAACACTTCTACCATGTAGTACACTACCCTTAAGTACTGGCTGCCATAGATTACACACATGTACACATCAAGGCTCCACCTGGTGAGTAGGGTATAATATGCTAACCACAAAGGTTACTGCTGCATCAACTGCCAGGTTGTGTGCAATGCCCAGGGGATTATCCTGAATGTGTTTGCTGGCAGCCCTGGTAGTTATCATGACTCCCATATCTGTCACACATCACAGCTATACCAGATGTTTGCCAGGAGGGGACATCCCACAAGGCCATTTACTGGGGGATGCTGGTTATACCCTGGGACCATGGATGATGACACCCATTAGAAATGCACACACACCCACAGAAGAACACCATAATGAGACACACGCACAAATTAGGAACATCATAGAGCATGTGTTTGGGCTTCTGAAGTCACGGTCCGGTGCCTCGATATATCTGGAGGAGCCCTGCAGTATACTCCAGCCACATGTGCACAGATATACACATTATATTCTATGCTACACAATCTGATGCTGAGGAAACAGCTGCAGCAGGATCAGCAAAGGGAAGGGATTCACAGGCCCCACCGGTGACTAGGTCATCAAAGCCAAAGTCACAGGAGGACTCGTAGGAGATACCCTATGCTGATATCCCTGTAGGCAGACTTAGGCATGCTCAGTATGCCCTGACTTTGGTGAAGAGAAAATGCATAAAACATTCACTGACAACCTACACAGTAGTCTAGAGGATTATTATGATATGTCATTGTAGCTATGGACCAGGTACATTGTGCAGATAACTATAGTGGGCTATTTGGACAGAAATTACATCCACATGGGAATACAGATACCCATTCCACTAATATGTTTCCATTTCTATTCAGTAGGCCTCATGCATGGAATATTAATGCAGTTCTACTGCAACAGATTACTAGTACATCATTGACGGGAGATATTAGACGGTGGGGTTAAATGATAGTCAGACTATCGTGTATCCCAGCAGAGCATGTAGTGCTGTTCCCCCACCCTCAACACAGCAGTGTTCCCTTGTAACTGCTGTAACAGTAACTCATCAATAGTATATGAGCATTTCACTGAGTCTCAGGACAGTAATATAGAAATTGGTCATACATTGTATGTCTTAGGTAATGGAGCAACGACCAATGTCAAGCAGCTTCTGTGGCTCAAACGGCTAAGGCAATCACTTTGTGTGATGGTGTTCATGGTTCTAGAAGTATCCACTCTTTTTTGGATGTGAGGTATTAATAATTTGTGTTTTACAGACTGTCGGTGTGTGTGTGCTGTACTATTATTAACCCCCTTCACGTATTAATTACATAAGACAACTTTAGAAAATCTTAGTGTGAGTGAAGTGCAGCAGTGCAGAAATAGGGACAGATGTCATATTGTGTAATACACAAAATCTCAGACTGGAATACAGCTAGGTGTGGTTTGGTGGCAGTTTGTAACTTGATAAAACTCCCACTGTGCATGCTCATACACTTAGTTAAGCAGAGTGCAAATTCGTTGCTTCTCTCACAATATATATATATATATATATATATATAGACAGATAGATATAGACATATACATACACACATACATCTCTGTCTCTTCCCATATATGTAGGTAAAGTGTGTGTGTGTGTGTGTGTGTGTGTGTGTGTGTGTGTATATATATATATATATATATATATATATATATATATATATATAGTCTGTATTGCCCAACATACCCACATTGTGGTGAGTAAAGCTGAATTATGACACATATATTATGTTGTTCAAAGGACCAAAGTAAGGGCTCAACAGTAGATAATGCACTTACTTTCAGTCACCTGTGCCTGCTGGATGTCAACACACATGCACCAACCAGTGAAGAAGTTCTGTAATGTATAATGTTGTGTACTCACGCATTGACATGGCAAATTGTTTTTAGCCACAGGCTTGCCCATCCAAATGCAAACCAACACATATGGACACAACTGCTACTGTTGCCACATAGCTAAAATAAAAAACAGTTATCTGGCTGCTAGGCTACAAGATGCAGATGACAGTAAGAAGCAATGTCACTCTGCAGGCAACACAGGCTTTGTTTATGTCCTCTACAACTAGTTCACCTGCAGTTATTTATGAAGCAGACTTGAGCTGTGATGTGTGGTTACATACTGTTTTCTGTAATGTGTAAAACTAGGAATAAGGGGTTCTAATCTCACTCCAGTCCCCTTAGTGTATGTGTATTTGTCTCTCCCTACAAAACAAGTGTGAATCCCCTACTGATATCCTAACTGCAATGGATCTGCCCTTTTTGGACCTTGCAGTTGATGCACACCTCCAAACTCCTGTCTTCACAAGGCCTGCTAATGTCATCTACCATAAGACTACCAACAGCCATTTTAATATAAGACTTAAGCTGTGGTGCATGTGTTAAGTATGGTGATCTGTAGTGTCTAAGACTAGATAGGTAGAGGTTCTAGTCTCACTCCCCCCACTTGTGTGTGTGTGTGTGTGTATGTGCATTTTCCTGTAAAACAAATCTGATTACCAAACTGACTTAGAACAAGGCAGTGTTTTGCACTATTTTGGGTGTAGCAGGTGACACAGGCCTCCAAATTTCTATTCTCCACAAGGGCTGCTGATGTCATCTACCATAACAGTACCTAAAGACACCTTAAGGTCAGACTTGAGCCATGGTGTCAGCAATAAGTACTATGATCTGTAGAGTACAAGAGTATATGGGTATAGGTTAAGATAATTACAGAGAGTAATCCGTGTACCATCTGACTTATGGATATGCAGCATTTCCAATAAAGCAGGGTCACAGGTTGCCTCATATGCAAGCCATAAATCACCTCTGAGTAGTCTGTATGACACAGACTAAAGTGACTGTGATTTTAGATGACCCCATAGGACAAATGCTGAAGACTTGAATTTCCCTCGTGAGGAACCTTTTTGGTCTCTGCAACTGCCACTGGTGCTTGGAAATGTACATAACAAAATGGCCATTGCACTCACATATTGGCCTGATGAGGAAAGGGTACATGGTGGTTGTGACTAATTCATATTTGGGTGACAGTGCCCTCAGTTATGACATGAGCAAAATATAATGCCCTTCTTACTTCTGTGGAGACATGCTGCTCTAAGGTAAGGTAGGTGTAAACCTGTGTGGCTAGGCCTGTGTGCCTAAGTCTATCACCCCTGAGTATGTACTTAAGGTGTTCCTATTAATGTAGCAGGGACATTGCTGGTGCTGAAATGAATGATGCTACATCTATTTGCATGGAGTTGAAGGTCATGATTGTGGCAACAATCATTTGGTCGTGTATGACCCTGTTATAGGATGTTGACATAATTGGAGATTCTGTGACTGCTCCCAGTTTGCAGGCATCATCAAACCTTGTCAGCCATAGACATTCACTTTGTGTTTGTACGTTGGATAAATGGATTCAAAACCATACAGGACCCAGGACTGAACCCAGCTATTGGAGGTGGATACCCCTATTCTGACTATATGAGTTCTATCAGTGAGTCAGTTAATGATTCCGCTAATGATATTACTGTTGATGGCTAGCTGGATGAGTTTGTCAATGATGCCTGATTGAGTTATAGTGTCAAATGGCTTGGCTAAGTCCAGGTGGTAGTATGCACAGATGCCTCCTCACCCAAGTCATTGGTGATTGCCTCATAGATATCCACCAGGTTTAACAGGTATGATCTCCCTTTCACAAATCCAAACAGTGTAGAGTCAAGTGTTGTAGATTATGTATATCTTTGTTGATAAGGTCCATGATGATTTGCTCCATGGCCTTAGAAATATGGATAGTCAGGCTAATAGGTCTACAGTTCCCATGGTCATTGGATGCACCACCTCTGTGCAAGGGGATTACAGTGTCCATTTACCAGTCAACTGGGATGCAGTTGATGGTTACACTATGATTGCAAAGAGTTCCCAATGGTGTAAGTAATCCATGTTGGATCCCATGTAGGATGCAGCCTGGGATGTTAGCAGGTGCAATAGATGCTATGTTTGTCACCTTAGAGAGGCCATTTATTACCTGCTCTTTAGAGATGTGAGGTATGGGACAGGTTGTAGGGATGTCATGGTGCACGTGTGGTGGGAACAGTGGAGTGCAGTTGTCACAGAACATGTCGACCACAAGGTTAGCTATGTCTACAGACTCATTATATGTGGTATCATTAAATACATGTTTGACAACAATGTGTGCATTTCCTTTTATGTTACATATGTAACTACACAGTGCCTTGTGGCTGTCCTTTCTGGAGGAGGCTAATTTTGTCCCATACTTTGTTTTGCAGGACTTCACAACAACACTTATTTGCTTGTTTATGTTGAGGAGGGAGTGGTTCCACTTTCAGGGGCCTCCCTCCCTACTAATGTTAGACACCAAAGTCTACCTCTTTTTGTAAAGCCTTCTAATGGCAGTTGTCCACCAGACAGGTTTTCTGTGCCATGAGGAGCTTGTTTTGCTCCTGTCAGCTACAGGTGAGTCAGTGCAGTTGTACAGGTGCTTGTATAAAGCATTGGTGTAGAGTTTGGCATAGTTGCCTGTTCCATCTGGGGGGGGGGTGTGCAGTCAGGCTATTTATACCACCCCAGAAGAGGTTATAATCTGCTTTGTTGAACTTTATTACTTATCTACTGCAAGAGGGTGTGTCAGGTGTGATATGTACTTTGAATGAGACCAATTTGTGGTCAGATCTCACCAGGGAGGACCTCACAGTAGAGGTTCTACAGTGGTTACCCATAATGGTAAGCACCCGATTCAGTACATTGGCTCCCCTTGTCTGTATGTCAACCCACTGGTCAGGGCATTTTAGTTAAGGAAGTCAACTAACCTCTGGGCAAGTGATTTTGAGCACAAGTAATCTACCCAGTTAATGGGTAGTTAAAGTCACCCAAAACCATCCCTTTCTGATGTATCTTGATAGACTGAAGTAGATCCATATAAGCACAGTGGGTGTCCTGATTCATGGAGTTGCTCCTGTAGCTGGCAATGGCTTGATTAAGTGCCCTACAGGCAGTCAATAGCACCTGCAGTTTATCCAGGGAATCATACTTTCTAACCAGTCTGGATGTTTATCTATCCTTAATGAATATGTATACACCACCTCCATTACTTTTCACACTTTAAGTCTGAGAGTGGCAACAGCCTTGGCCAGTAGCCAAAATCCCAGGAGTGACAGATGAAGACGATCTCTAGTAAAGCACTGAGGTCTGTTGAGCAGGTCATTCCAGGCTGACAGATAGTGGATCCCCTTACAATGACACCGCACACTGAGGCAATTATTGAAGTCAGTCATTTTCTGTTTGTATTAAAGCATCATCCTAGGTGACAGTAAAATACAGCTCAAGGCCAAGGGCATAACTGCCTGAGGCACATAGTCTGCAAGCTCAGTCATGTCTCTGCATACAATCCAGAGAGGTATGCCTCAAGTCGTACACACCAACTGGAACTATGATGTAGTCATAACAGTACCTGATATTGACAGACCTGAGTGTATGTGTGATATGGTGTATCCTGGCACCTCACAGAAAGCTGACTGTGACCCTTCCCTTATGTAGCCTGGTGAGAGGCACATCAATGTGTCTTATGATGTAATCACCTATGAGTAATATATTTGATTTTGTGTTTTGGCTTAGGTGTTTGACCGGTGAGACAATGGTGCATGATCTATTATATCTACTGTGTTCTGCAGAGGTATGATTATGTGTAGTGAGCTTGCATTTGAGTTTCTGAGGTGTCTGGTGTTTACTTATGTGTCTGGTAAGGACCTCCGCATATGTAGGTATGTGTGATGTGTGTTTGGGTAGAGTAGGAGGTGAGGTGTGCATGCTGACAACCCTGTCATTGTCATATATACTGACTGGTGTGTGAGAGAGAATGGATGCAAGGTTTTTAATATAGTCACATTTCTCACATGTTGTGTTTCTGTGGAGTAGGAGTAGAGAGAGTTGGGAATGCTTTCCACATCTCATCAGCAGTCAGTGATAATGCCATTAGCTATATATTCTTGCTTCTGTATATGCCACAACAGGCCATGGTTAGGCAGTGGCCTGACAGGTGCTTAAATTTAACATGTTATCACCTTTATGTTGTCATCCTAAGATAAAACAGTACCTGACAATGTGGCATAACATGGTAGACTGAGTACGATGCTTTGCCAGGCATGTGGCACTTGTATTAACCATAATACTGTTATTATGCAGGGTCATAATAGTATACCTACAAATGTGACAATGTACAACTCCAGCAAAGTTAGGGTCATGCTGCTATACCCTTGTGTCTGACAGCCTCAAACACACTGTCTGTAGGCACTCTTTGCAGTAAAGATGTGGATATCCATGTATGCACAGAAAACGTGTTCAACTTTGCAGACATTACTTTGGCCTTGCAAGTCTACAACAAATAACAAGGAAGAAAAAGAAACAGATTAATGACTTTAAAGGAAAGAGAATATATGGTAAAAAGGACACTGCTTTGTTATATAACACACTGGTTACAGGGAATGAAGATATCTGTCTATCAAAAAACTCTCAGTTTACAGAGAAAGGCATCACCTTTCCAATGGAAAAGATAGAAAAAAGAGGCAAGGGGCAGGTGAAAAGGAAGAAATCAAAACTGAACATGGACGGATTGAAGAACATTACTGTAAGAAAAAAGAAGAGAAAGACAGATGTTGACTACAAGGCTCAAGCTGTGGATTTACAGTATCAGCTGGATGAGAATTTAATCTTTTTCTTCTTTCGGCTGCATGTGATGTCGGAAGATGACCTGTAAATGCCTCATATCTTGAGAAGACAGCTTTATAGTATCATTCTAGACTGCAGTTAAGCCAGATGTCTGGACAGGGAATTATAGATAGATGTAGGCTGGACAGAGAGCTGCTGTAGGCTGTATCTGAAATGTATGCACCTCACATGTTTTCACACAGATTGTGGGGTAACGTAGAAATGAAGGTTTCTCTGAGAATTGGTATACTGGCTACTGGGACATTCCAGCAGCACCTGGGTGATTCCGTACAGCTGCTAGTTTTATTTTAGAATATTTCATGGCAGTTATGTGAAATAAGGTGAATGACTATATCCATTTCCCAAGTACACAATGGAAGCACAGACGGCTATGGAATGGTTTTGTGACATATTCAATTGCCCTCATGGTTTTGTGACATAGCCAATTGCCCTTATGCACTTGATTCAGTTGGTTAAAACTCCAAATGATATAGGTGCAGAACTACATTACAACCAGAAGAGGTAGACCTCACTCAGTTATTGAGTAGTGTGCTTGGCAGATGGCCTCATCATTAACCTTACTGCAGCACACCCTGGTAGGGCACAAAATGCCACCCTATGATGGAAAAGTGCATCAAGGACAATGTTTCAAGAGGGTGGTATCCTTGAGGGGCTACTATTTGGTAGTATACCTGCACAGGAATATGCATGTGTGTTGCAGTTCTATGTGATGGTGCTTTGCTAATGTGTTTTCTCCTCCATACCAACAGCTGGCTAGTGTTATCCACTTAAACCTTGGCTCATGACACCATTAACAGACTCATCCATACCTTGTTTGGATGCATACAGTAAAGCAAACACCAGAACATGGAACACCACTGAGTGACTGTTAGTGTGCCGACGTTCAGATTCAGCCCTCTGGATACATCCGTGGTGCACTGCAGTATGTACTGGGAAAGGTTGCAAAGATGGTCACATGTTTGCAATGTCACAGAATAAGATAGCCATAGATCTGAGTGATCTACCCCAAGAACTCCATGATTATACTGTTGGATAATGGAGTAGCTATTGGATACTGAAAATATTCAACAACGTGTCAGCATATGACATGGTATGTGTGATATATACACCTCGGCTACACCTCCATGAATACACAAAATGTAAAATATGACATACACTCTGTTTCCAGGACATTCCAGTTTGTCTAGCTAACTTTGACCATCGCAGCAGTGAGTTTTGAAAAATGGTGACTTCAAGCAGACTGGTACACATCTGAGTGAAAATATGGCGAATTGAGAAATTTAATGAAAAATCAACCGAACCTTGATAAAAAGCATTATTACAACAATCTCCAAAACTGACACAAATGCAAACCCTAAAAAATGTGGACATGAATCAATGACCTACTTCAGTCTGGCTTGAAGGTTACCCACAAATGTCTACCAGATACCTCTGATTTAGAAATTGCATCACAATGTAATACTTACATCAGTAACATCATTGTCACCCCAAACAATACTACACTCTACCTAATACAACCAGTATCTCACTTTATCCTCACAGTAGTCCTAACTATATCTGACACTTTGACCACTTCTTTTGCACCCAGTTTCACTCTTCAAACATTAGAAAACTGCCCCTTAAGCTTAAATCCTGCTCCCCCTCACCTGTTAATTGGTTAATACCTAAGAATTGCTGCCAGTGTAATAGAATACCCTGTGTCAGTCATCAACAGACCTATCTCTGAATCCCATATCCCTAATCTTTGGAAAAAATCCTATGACATCCCCAACTTCCAACCTATCGTTATTCTCTCTCTACTCACCAAAATTCTTGAAAAATCATTCACAAATAACTAAACCTACACCTCCTCAAACATCAGCTACTTAGTCCCACACAACATGGTTTCTGTTCATCCAGCAGCACAACTGCCACTCTTCTCTCATTCATGGACTTAGTCAATAAAGCCAGGGATAAAGGAAAACTTATCTCTGCCTTATTCTTAGACTTATTTAAAGCCTTAGAAACAGTATCACATAATATGCTCCTCCAGCAAA
Organism: Protopterus annectens; assembly: GCF_019279795.1. NCBI lineage: Eukaryota > Metazoa > Chordata > Ceratodontiformes > Protopteridae > Protopterus > Protopterus annectens. The sequence continues at coordinate 6,754,342 of NC_056746.1, forward strand.
TGTCAAAACTAGGACTCTCTGAACCTGCCCTACACTGGTTCAATAGGTACCTCACAGGCAGGCTACAATCAATTAAATGGCTCAACACCCCACCCCAATTTTTGCCTGCCCCTACAGGAGTACCACAGACCTCAGTTCTAGGACCCCTTCTTTTTGATACAATATGCCAACGAATCAACACTCATCTGCTCTTCTAATAACCTTAAACACCTTCAATTATAACCCAGAAAGCCTTTAATTCCAATGAAAACTGGCTCAGAGACACCCAGCATTTAGTCAACTAAAAGTAAACCAAGTTACTACTATTCTTCCTCCCAAAAAACACACTCAAAACAAAACCAATCTCAAAATCACCTCTCATAAAACACATTAATTGAGACAGTTAATCATACTAAACTATTCAAATTAATCAGAGATAACCTCAGATTTGACCTCCACATTTTAAACTATTTCAAGAAAACCTATCAATTGTTAGTCATGATGTACAGAAGCAAACAATACGTGACCAGCACCAGTAATGTAACCCTGGCAAACACCTACTTACTGCCTTCCCACCTGTATGGCATGCCAATATCCTCCAACCTCCAGTCTTCAGTAAAATCTAAACTTGAACAATGCCACAGTAATATTGCTCACTTTGCTGCTGGCAAACCCACAACTGCTCAACCTTCAAATATCTCAGTTGGCTAGGACCCGCCCCCCCACTATACTCAACTACTCAATACCTATAAACCCATAAACAAAGTCACTGACAGTCCTTCTCTTACCACACTCCTACAAAGCTACCTTCCCAATTGCTTACTATGCGCTAATGATCTCCATCCAAAAGGTACATGATACTGCCGGCCAAAGCCTCTGTTCTTTCTGTGCAGCCAAACTCTGGAACCAAATTCCTATAACAATCAGGATCTCTACAAATATCACTAGATTTAACAGCTCCATAAAAACATTCAGGAATAATTCCTGGCTCTACTCTTGTAGTACTCCAGGCTAACTGCTAACTCTCCTCTCCTCTTCTTCATATAATACACCCTTCATTGGTGGCTCATATCTCACCCATTTGCTCTCATAGCCTCTCTACTTGTTAATCTGTCCTCACTTTTATAATACCCACCCTGTAGTTCTGAAACCAGTTCTATAAATAAGAGGACTATAAAATCCTATATTTTCTCTTTCACATTTTTCAATTCATAAAACTGTACTATTTGTTTATATATTACATCTGTTAAAAATGTTTTGTACTTCAATTTGTAAATTAAGCCTTTTGTAATTTTTTTTGTAACCTGGGGCTTTTCTCCCCAGTCCTCTGCTGTAAAAGGGCTTTTGCCCAGCCAGACTTCCCTGGTCAACAAATGTCAATAAACAAATACATTTATGTTGGTGTATGGCCAATAAATGAGATGATTTTTACCTACCTGGGTGGTGGTTCTTTTGTTGGACTAATTGTGCTTCTGATAAGTACAATAGGTCTTTGGTAAGTTCTGTACATTCTTTGTGTGACACACGCACGTATATATAACTAACTAAATATATATATATATATATATATATATATATATATATATATATATATATATATATATATATATATATATGAATATACATGTGTTTGTGTGTGTGTGTATATGAGAGAGACTGGGAGAAATGTATAATATCTTACATGATACAGTGCACTACATGTCACAAACTTGTGTCTCTGTGTTGACATCAAAAGCCTCAGCTCATATGCTACATGACACATACCTTACAACTTTACTCAATCAACATTCTCTGATTTCTTCTGAAGGCTGGTAGTTTATGTTTAGTGAGTCTTCTGTATTTATTAAGATTCTAAAAAATAAATATGTTTTAATTCTACTACTGGATTAAGAATATTTTAGATGCCATTTTCAGATCACTTCTGAAGAACTCTTGGGTAGACATAAACTATTTAGTCCACAAGATCTGCCAATACATCTCCTAATGTTTTCCTTTGGTTTGTGTGAAAGGACAGACTCTGGTTTTCAGTTTGATGTGTGTGTGTGTGTGTGTGTGTGTGTGTGTGTGTGTGTGTGTGTGTGTGTGTGTGTGTATTGGGGGTAACACTGCTCTTGTTAACCCCTTTAGACTCCCGTGGGCAATGCTCACTAAAACATTCAGCAATCATGAGAGTTTAGTTCACCTTTTCAGTCTTTTTGTAGTGATCTATCTGAAACTAAAGGACTGTAAAGCCAAATATCTAGAAAGCTTTTAACAGAATGGTCCCTGTGGATGAGTACATTTTAAAAACCTTTTGTTTACTGCACCAATTGCATTTTAACTTGAAGTATGTCTCTTTGGGTCAGCTACTGAATGCTGCTAAGAAACCTTTTAACATGCAAAACTTTAAGGAAGATTATTGAATAGGTATCTATAAAAATTCTTTTTTAAATCTATCTAATGCTATCTGTGTTTATTTATCAACTATGATGTGATTAAATAAAGTATACTGATTTCATTATTTTGTTAAAGGAATGATAGGTAAGCTTCTTTTTAGAATTGCATTTAGTTTGCAAGTGGTTAGTTTTTTCTGTCTTGCTCAGCATTTGCTGAACACAAGTTTCATCGAATGATTCTCATGCCTGTCTTGTTGACGAATGCTCTTTTAAAGTATAATTCATTCTATATCTTTGATAAAGAACTCATAGTCTGCTCACAAAGTATTTTTGTTTTGTCCTTGTAATAGAGGCCACATTATTCTTATAATGTTTCCTTGTTCTCCTGTGAAAAACTGTTGTCTGAAGGGAATTTTAACAGCATCAGGTAGTTGTAAAATAGCACTTATCAGCAATGTGTGCAGTAGAAAGCCTCTAATGTGCATGTCTAATGGCTAATAACATTGGTGGGTGATTACAGACATGCATAAGGACTTGAAAATAAAGACATTTCTATAGAAATTGTGCTACAAAATCATGCCAGTCTTTTTTTAGTACCAAAACAAAGAGAAGCCAAATAAATCTTATTTATTGCACTTTCATTCCGTGAGTGTAAGACGCATCTTCCTATGGTATGACTGTACAAAAATGTTATATATTCTGGTGTTGGGGTCATGGGAGAGGTTGCAGCAAATTCTTCTAATATGGATTTCAGGCTCACCTCAATTAGTTAACACTTGTGGAACTTTTTAATAGCATGGCAATGACACCAAGTATCTCTCCAAGAGTATATTTTTAGAGGGTATGGAGTCTGTGCTCCTTGCATTTCTTTTCCTATTTTGGCATGCATTTGACTGAAATGCTAAAAGCTGTGGAGTTGTTAGTTTTCACTGTTACTTTACAAATTTGCTAATAACTTAACTTTTGCATTTCTTTTTGTGACTTTTAAAAGATAGATCATTCACCTGCAATGTCTTATTTCTTCTCCAGGCCTTACACCTGAGCATAATTCTATACAAATAAGTTGACAGAACAAGTACCATGACCTGTTGAGATGGCATAATTGTGCTCCTTCCCATCCCATCTTCCACTTATCCAACACTCTCTTGAATCCATACAGCGATCTGTCACCAGTTACTTTCTTCCCTCAGGCATTTTAGGGTACAATTACTCTCTATAAAATGCGCTTCTTTCATATACTAGTAATTTACACTTTTTTGCCACTATTGCTTTCTCCCTCTTTCCCTATTTGTTCTTTTCTTTAAACTTCAGCCCCAATGTAATCACATCCAGTTAGATAAATCTGCAGGGTTCACTATGAGTAAGGACTACTGAGTCCAATTCACAATTCTCTGGCATATACAGCGTGTAACTGACAGCTCAAGAATACATAGACTGATAACAGATGTAACTGAGACATTATAATTTACAAGCTAGCACAGTAAAATAATTAAAACAAAACAAAATCACTTTCTTTGCTGGTACAAGCCCCCCTGCACTCCAGTGTCCTCTTAACTTTATTATTCTCACTTCGAGGTCATTGTGCTTTGGAACATGCACACACACGCATGCCCGCACTCACCCATGCGCACACACACACACACACACACACACACACACACACACACACACACACACACACACACACACACACACACACACACACACAGACACAGACACACACACACACACACACAGACACACACACACACACAAGCACACACAAAAAAGCTTTCTCACTCTCTCTTTCTGAAAGACTGCGGTCTTGGAAAACATAAAGACACTAGTACGAAAGCACAAACATATAATTTCTACATGGAGTGAGCAACAACACGCAAGCAGCTGCTCTGCCAAGTTACAAAGTCTGAGTGATTGTAATATAAGCATTCTCATTTCAGGCAACAGCACTTAACCTGAGTCAACATCAAGTCCCTGCTTCTTTCTTCTTTTAAGGTGTATATGTCATGTTTCATCAGCATGTCTTTATTTTCCAAATCTTTTCGCCCTCAGGTCATCTTTGCTGTACGTAAAATGTATTATCAAAGATTTTGTACAAGATTTCAATACTATTCAGCATGCAGTACATCATACTAGAATTGTTCATGGTGCTTTTGAATAAGCAGGCTCTACATATAATGTGATACATCAAAGATTATCCATCATTTGCGAGCTCCCTATTACCTACTTGGAGATGTCACCTCCTAATCTCCTCGGTCAGGTACAGAAATCATTTATAACGTCTCAATTTCTTTTTATCATTGCAGTTTTCTTTTAAGTCAGCAGAGAACTGTCACGTTGTAAAACCAGTAGTAAGAGGAAACCATACATTACAATAAGTCCCTGTGGTATAGCTAAGTTATTATCTGAACATGTGCATTTCCCCTAGTTAAAATGCAAAATGAGGACAGGTGTGATTTTAACTTCGAAAACATGGGCAGTGATTAAAAAAAAAACCCAGAAGGTTACAGTCTACTTAACCTGGCTTCCTTTGGTAGGAAAACTGTGAGGTTTCTTCTGAAATTAACATTTGCTGAAACTTAAAGGACTAGGGGAGTGTATGGTATAAGAGAGTATAAATTTTCATAAGGAGTGTCGTGCCAGGCAAACCTAATAACGTTCTTTCTTTATATACTGTTCTGATAATTCTTTCATACAACAGAATTAAACAAATAACCAAGCAGGTGGGTGGTTATTCAGTGATTCACTTCAGGCAGAATTAACTCAAATTAAAATAGCCTCTTGAACAAGTTTAATCCATTATTCTTTCTTCAAAATGCAGCTTCTTCCTTTTACCCCTGCAGCTTAACCAGCCTTCAAGAAGTAATGCAGTTTAAATAGTCCCTGCTTTTGTACCAACTCTGACTTATGCTGACAATAACAACATTAGACTAAGCAATTCAAACCTTAAAATAATATACCTCAATTTATAAACTTTGGATTCAAACATTCAGCAGCTCTTCATTTCGCAGGCAGCTTTTCCAAACTATCTGTTTCCAGATGCAGAAAACAGAATCTTAATTCACCTAGGGTTCTGTGTTTAATTCTGTAAAAACAGTGATTTTTCCATAAAACACTTGGCAGAACTGTTTTGTATGATGCACATACATTTAAACATTCTAAAAGATGCTTCACATGATCTCTCCTCAGTATGAAATGTTGAGGCAGAGCATGAACAAAATGACCAGTGAGCTATACCTACTGAATTAAAGGCATACTGTCTAGTAATGAAAGACTGTTAAGCATGTATTACCAGTTGTCCTTGATTTACAAAGTGACAGGTAGAACAGCTATCACCACTGCTGAGTTTAGGTCAGTTGGTGAGCCGTGGGCAAATGGCGCCCCTTTCAAAGTTGACTTAGAGGGGTTGATGCATCTCTTCTACAGCGACAGTAATGACACCAGCTTGCAGCTGAGGCAGCTGTCCCTTCACCCCACCTTAAATATGGCTCTGATGAGCACAATAAAATATCCCCTTTTCCCCTACTCCTAGAATTTCCTTAAGCATGGACAATACCAATAACCCCTGCTTTTTTCAGCACAATTGCACCAATCATTTTTTTTATCTATATGCCCTCAGTTGGTCCATTTGTTCCTAAGTGCAGAACAACAGCAAGGCCCATTCATTTCTCTAGGCAGGGCAAAAACCCTCTTGGGTATTTCCTGTCTGAGATGAATGTCCTATCAGCCCAGTCATACCCTGAAGATGAGAGCTGGATGCTAGGTAGTGGGCCAGTCTTCTAAAATCATATGACTCCAACTCCCATGCCAGGCTTAAGCTCTTATTACAGCTGCTGTGATGTCTACCATGTGCTGCTACCACATTTCCACGTGAGTCTTGTGGCCATAGCCTCTCTTTTCCTGTCTTGCCACAGTTAATTTCCCTCCATTTTCTAGACTCTTGCATGCATTTAGACATTCAGAAATGTTCACTAAAAATTATCTGTAATATATGAATGTAAAAATTGATGAATATGAGTGTCTGTGGCAAAAAGATAAAAAAAGAGTTAGTTGCAGTAGATTTTCTCACAATTATGGATACTTTTCCTTCGTTCTGTCCATAATTCTGTAACAGTAAATCATGTGATATTTAATCCATACTGCATCGTGAATTTAAAGTATGTCTATTACTTATTTTGCAGAAAGAATCTACATTTGTTATATTTCCCCTTGACAAATGAAAATTTGTCATTCTTATCAAACACATTAATTTTAACAGAACCCATAAGCAAATTAGTAAAACTAGATGAAAATATAGACATTTTTGTAACTCCTTGTGAATACAAAAATATTCTTCGTTAAATTCCTAAAAATGTTTTGTGAAATGAATGGCAAAACTATTTGTATGTCAAGGATTAATATAAATGCATGATACCTATTGTCACAGAATAATAGGTAAACTATCTTACTACCTCACTTAACTTCTGCATCAAGATGAATGAATTCTTACTAAAGGAAATGAACTCAGTTATGTAAGGCTAGAAAGTGAAATTACACCACTTCAAGGTTTGCAAGACTCAGCCTTCTTGGTGGCTTTGTTACAGATGTATGTACTTTTGACAGATTCACGGTACACTTGATTCCTTTAAAATTACTACTTTTTTGTTTAGCAATAATCAAACCACTTGCCATTTCTCCATCCCACAGAATATTGAAAGGTGATTAAGTTGATGCACTAGAGAGAACAAACTGCACTTTGAGGAAAGAATACTGATATAAAATGCATTAATTTCAGAAGGGTAATTTCACTGCATTTACTTCTGGCTGAACTTCACACCTGTTTGATGAATGGTTTAAGCCTAATATAATTCTTTGTATAAGTGACAGGTAACCGCACAATAAAACATAGGACATGATATTACAAAAAAAAATAAATAAATAATGAAATAATGCAACTGGTGGAAAGCCCCAAAGTGGACGGTAGGCTGGTAGACTAGATAAGAAAAAGCAAAAAAAAAATCCATAATAGAATCAAAAGAGTTAAAAGCAAACAATGGTAGGGGAGTTAACTGTAGATTTTTAAAGGACTAAGAAATGCCCTGTTCTCCTTTCAAGTCTGTGTAAGTGATATTGTTGTAGAACTGGACAGAAAAGCATGGGTTCCCTTTGATCTATATTAGAAGATCGAATGTTTAGGTGATCGAACACCTAAACATCGATCTTCTAATATCGAACCTAATATCGAACCTCCCAGAGAAACACGCACTTCGGCCAGTAAACAAAAAAAAAACTTTACATCCAAACTAAGTGAGGGGCTTTGCCCCCCACCCCCCCAAATAAATATACCAACTCAGAGATCACTCAACAGTACGGAATTGGCTAAATCTGGCGAATGGCCAAGAGAAATCTTTCCCTGCATTAAATCAGCCATTCACCGTTTTTTGCTTTTGATATTAGAGGATCGATGTTTAGGCGTTCGATCACCTAAACATTCGATCTTCTAATATAGACCTGGTTCCCTTAGATGACGGAGAAAGACTCAGAGACAGTTTTTTGAAATCAGCATAAAAGTGAACATTAAAAAAGTTTATAGTGGAATTCAAAAAATACTCATGTCAGGTAGGGCAACCACAACCCCCCCAACACTGCCTCATGCAGAGAGCTTCACACCTTATACCCTCTGTACTAAAATAATGAACGCTAAGGTCACTGCATCTTGGGGAAAGTGAACTTTTCCCTGCAGTGACCTTCTTTGAATGGAGTGCATTTTTACAAAAACTATTGTCTACTTGAATAATGGGCTATGGCTAAAAAGTATGTATTTTTCAGTGATACAAAAGTTTCAACACACTGAATGCATGGAATACTGTAAAGGGAATAAATTAAAATGTGGCAAAATAGCAGGAATAACAACTTATAATTAACATCAGAAAATAGAGATAAAATAGTATAAATTGAAAATGTCAGAGAAAGAACACACACTGTGAGTTGAAGAAAGGAATGCTATTTATTATTTTTCCTGCACTTGCTTAGAGTTTTAAGTTGCAATTTTTCACTGCTGTAAGGGCTGCTGTTCTACAATCGTAATACTCTAAATACATTGTGTCCACTATTTTCAGTGCTTTTAGGCATCTATTTTTGTGGTTCCCTTACACTTCATCTCCAAATCAATAATTTTACATTAATAGTCTGCACTCTTGTGGCAGGAGAGGGCTCTCTGATTGTGCTGTGCTGATGAGGTCATAACAAGGCTGAAATATGCATATCCACAGCTAGTGAGGTTTGGCTTTATTGGCCTGAAATTGTCCATTAAAATAACAAAATAAGTCATGGGCATTCAGAATCGCCAATTAGCTGAAACACTTGGTGTTCATAAGGGTCATTTGCATATATCCCATGGGCCTCTGATTCAAGAGGTTTGAGAGGTCACTCATTAGAAGTTAAAGCTTGGATGGAATTTTCGTTTAGTTTTTACCCCCCCTCTCACCCTCCAAAGGGCCCATCTTAATACCGGAAGAATGCAAAGCCCCTGTAATCATGGATGAACAAGTAAAGACTGCACTCTCCAAAGCCAAGAATACAGCATCCATGGGACTAGACAACATCCCAGGCTGCATACTGCATGAACTACAGAACGAACTGGCACTCCACCTAAGTACCATGTTCACTCATAGCCTCATCTAAGGCTATGTGCCTACTGAATGGCGCACAGCAATGGTTATCCCACTCCACAAAGGGGGTGCCACCACGGACCCCGGAATCTACCACCCCATTAGCCTGAAGAGCCTGGTCTGCAAGGCCATGGAACTTAGTGCTTATAAACAAAGACATAGGTAACCTGCAAACCCTGGATCCCACTCAGTTTGGGTTTGTAAAAGGTAGATCATGTCTACTAAACCTGACTGACTTCTTTGAAGCAGTCACTAGAGCTGTAGACGAGGGCAAGGTAGCGCACACAGCCTATCTTGACCTCAGCAAGGCTTTCAATACCATCCCCCACTCTGGAATTATAGATAAACTTACTAAACTGGGGACAAATCCTTATGTCACAAGATAGGTGGTTAACTGGCTCACTGACAGAACCCACACAGTAAAAGTAGCCGACTCCAAATCCGACTTCAGACCAGTGAAGAGTGGAGTACCACTGGGTTCGGTCCTGTTTGGCATCTACTTCTCTGAAGTGCAGGCCAACACAGAAGGTCTTTGGCTAACAAAGTTCTCTGATGACTGCAAACTGGAAGCCATAATAGAATCAGCTAATGATGTAGACATTCTATAAAAGGGCCTCACAGAGACAGATGCTTGGTGTCAAAGTCATGGCCTCAAGCTCAATGCCAAGAAGTGCATTGTCATCCCCTTTGGGAAAAACTTGGTACCCATGAACTATCACATAGGCGGTAGCTCACTAAATACTGAAAGTGTGATAAGAGACCTCGAGACACAGGTGGATAGTAGTCTCTCCTTTGATAACCACATTGCCACAGTAGTCAAGAAATCCTTCTACATGGCACACCTCATCACAAAAGGGTTCTTCTCTAGAAAAAAGGAGGTCATTGTTCCTCTCTACTCATCCCTCATCAGACCCATTATAGAGTACAATGCCCCATTTGGTATGTATCTCACAAGATAACTACAACAATTGGAAAGGCCACACTAAGAGGATTACTGGCCTCAAACAGATGCCATAAGCAAACTGTCTCAAAAAACACCAGCTCTACTCCATCGCATATTGCCTACTCAGAGGTGATCTCTGCCTAACATACAAAGGTATGTCAAACCCAGAGCTGTTGGACATGCTACACTTAAAGAAATCCCAATCTCTCCAAACCACATGCTCCAGGAACCTAAATCTTGTCACCAAAATAAACAGAACATGCTGGAGGGATAGATTCCTGTCTCAGAGACTTTCCATACTCTGGAACAAACTACCCATTCATGTCAAGCAAAGCTCCTCATTGGCCCTCTTTAAGAAAAATCTTGACGACTGGATGGGAAATAGAAAATTCACCCCGGGGATGACTTCTGTGGCTCTGCTTGACAAGGGCACAGGAAAATAATTTTCTTGGGTGGCGAAATCCAGGGAACCTTTTTGGCTAGGCTTATATAGGACCCCAGGGCCGATAGCCTAGTACCTACCTATGCACCTATGATTTCACTTATCTGAGCTGGGAATTGCTGGTGGAAAGCTTATTGTGTGCTTACCAGATAGGCCAATGGGCATACCTAGTTTAAAACTTGTTTTTTTTCTGCTTTTATATAAGGCTTGCATTTGCTTTGTGCCGTGGCAGTTAGTGGTGCCTTGTATATATGAAATCACTAGAAGTTATACTTTCCCTATAAAAACAACCTCTGAAATGTTTCAAAGTCCTGCTCTACCCAAGGAGTAACTAGTGTGCATGCTGAGCAGCAAGTAGCACTGCTGCATTTATTTAGCTGTACATTACATTATGACAGCACTCAGAATTATTGCTGCACAAAAAGCGACTGGTTTGTACACTGGGCAGCATCACTGGATAGGTCAGCTGTAGATTACACTAAATAAGTACCCATCCCTCATCTGGTGGCAAACATCCCCCATTCTTTTCACTTGTAAAGCACATATTAAGAAACTGTAGCCATGGATGGGCACTTTCCTCCTATCTCTGCATCCAGCTTGGTGGACATGGACATTCTGAGGCAATGTAGCACTTGCCTTATGTACACTGACAACCACTTAATTCTCAAACAGACGAATACAGTATATGAGACATGCAATTACACAATGTCACTGGAGGCAAGGCTGTCACATACAGGCACAAAAAATGCCAAACAGGTTGTCTACATCACACACACAACACTCACCACACTTACAAAGGACCAGACAGATAGACCCACATATGCAGAAGTGCTCACATGTAACTTACCCAAACCTCAAAAGACTCTTAGATGCAGTCTTCATAAACTCTGCATGCACACAAACAAGACAACTACCACCACGACCAATAAAACTACATTTCATTGTGTCTCAATTACCAAGCCCATAAGGTGTAACATCACATAACCCAATATTTTGGTCATAGGAGACACCATTGTGAGACACATCGATGCCCCTCTTACCTGGATGGATAAGGAGAAGGTCACAGTTAGTTGCCTGTCAGGTGCCATGACTCACCAGATCATGCAAGCAACCAGGTCACTAAACCCAAAATACTACTATGACTCAGTCATAGTCCATGTGGGTGTAAATAAATTGAGACATACCTCCCTGGACTATATGACTAGACGTGACTGAGCTCTCAAAATATGTCACAGAGAGGTATGAGCCCAGCAAACTGAGCAGCATTCTACTGCCTCCAAGAAGATGCAACAATGCCACCAGAAAATGATTGACTTTAATAATTGGCTTAGCTAGTGGTGTCATTCCAAAGGGATCCAATATTTGTCAGCCTTGGAGAACATGACTGACAGGCCTCGCTGCTTTGCCAGGGATGTTTTTCACCTATGACCACTAGGCTTTTGGATAGTGGCCAAAACATTATCCACTATATCAGCGAATGCTTAAAATAGTGAACGCTGTTTGATCGACCATTTTAAATCGAAACTGCAAAATCCTGGACATACGGAACAGCGATTTGTTTTCCCAGGGAAAAAAAATCACTGGGCCGTGTTCGGGACTTTGCTATTTCCTCCACTGTGTCATGATCTCAGAGTTGGTATATTTAAGTAGGGGGGTGTGGGGGGCACAGCTCCCCACATCAGGGAGTGTGTGGGGCGAAGCCCCCTACTTTATTTTGTGTTTGTGTTTTTTTTTTCCCGGAGCAGTGATTTTTTTTCCCTGGGAAAAAAATCGCTGTTCTGTGTGTTTGACATTTTGCCGTTTCGGTTTTTAAGGGTCAGTTATACAGCATTCGCTATTTTAAGCGTTCGCTGTTATAATATAGACCCACCTATAATGCCTTTTTTAGGCTTTGCCAAACAGACAAATCTTTCACATAGCAAAATCTTCTCAGAATAAGCTAAAGGTATTACTGCTCAATGCTTGGAGTCTCTGCATAAAACTATAATTCCTGGAAGCACTTCTCACCCTAGAAAATGCTGATGTCTGTGCAGTTACTGAAACATGGTTCAAAGCCATGGAAAGTACCCCAGCAGTGCATGGCTATAATGCCTTTCACATGTTCCAATCACCCACTGCACATGAGAAGGCAAAAGGTGGAGGTGTATCCATCTACATAAAGGATAAGCACACCTAAAGACTTGTCAAACAATGTGACATGCTTGAGCTACTCCATGTCCAACTAACCATAGGAAAAATCTATTATCATATAATTGCTAGCTACAGGACCCCCACCAAGAACCAGGAAACCCATGCACTATTCTGGAATTTATTAGAATCACTTACCATTCAGCCCATTACCATACTCAAGGGTGATTTCAACTACCCTTGCATTAACTGGGAAACATATACAACCAGTAACATACAGGCTCAAAGATTTCTAGACTTTGATAATGTAAATGCCCTGGGACAGCTAGTCTGTACTCCCACTAGAGGTACAAATATCTTAGACCTGGTACTCACAAATATGGGAGAGCACTGCACCCTCCAAGTGTGATGTCCTTACCAGTTAGATCCGATCACAAAGCAGTCTCCCTTGAAATAAGTATAAAAACAGAACCCCCACCTAACCCCCAAAACCTTTAAGAACTTTTCTATGGAAAGCTACTTCCTATTAAGTGATGGCATAGCTACTTTCCAATTTACCAGAAAACACAGAAAACACAGAAGCCTATGTGGAGCTGTACAAAAAAGCCCTGTATGACCAAATAAACAACTGCATAGAAATGGCAGTTACCAGACTAAGATAAGTCTAGGACAAATTACAAAAACAAGATACCCTGGTGGACCCCTGGTATAAGTAGGCTGTACGTCAGAAGAAAGAAGTTCCTGTATATAAATAAGAGAGAATGCGCACAACAGAGCAAAATCTCCCTCATTAGTCTAAACAAGCAAATCTGGAGACTTAGTCAAGTCTTCAAAAGCAAATTTTTAGGCAAAAATAGCCTCCCAAGCTGAGAATAGCCATAAGACATGTTTCAGTTATGTCCACAATCTTAAGGGCAACTCCCAACAATGTGCAGAATTAGTTGTAGACGGCATCATCCATATTCATCCAGAAGATATAGCAAATCTGCTGGCTGATAAAGTCAGCTCATATTTCGCCCCCCATCACCTCCAGTTATCCCCAAAAATGCCCTCCACCATTCCTCTACCAGTTATCACCAAAGAACAGGTCACTGATGCACTCTTTAAAGCTGAAAACACTTGTTCGATGGGCTCTGACACTATCCCTCTTAAATAGCTTGAAACAGGACCTGTCAGGCCCACTAGAACTTCTATTTAACCACAGCCTCCAGACTGGCTTTGTCCCTGTGGACTGGAGGACAGCAATAGTCATCCCTCTGCTTAAAGGGGAACCATCAGCAGACCTGGGAAATTACAAACCCGTATGTTTGACTAGTCTTATATAGAAGGCCATGGAAAGAATAATCATGGGCCAGATAAATAATGTCAGAGGGAACCTCCAAACACTGGGCCCAGCCAAGTTTGGCTTTGTCAAGGGCAGGTTATGCCTAGTCAGTCAGGTGAACTTCTTTGAGAAAGTCATTATGACCATGGATGAGGATAAAATAGTGCATATTGCCTCCCTTGACCTGGCTAAGGCATTTGACACAATTCCCCACTTGGGTATTATAGAGAAACTTACAAAACTGGGCATAAATCCCTATGTCACCAGATGGATAGCCAAATGGTTCATGGACAGGATACATGTTGTTAGAGTGGGTGAATCTAGATCCATCCATAAATAAAGCAGCCCCTGCAAGTACGGAAACTGCACGGCTCCAAAAGGACCTTGTAGCAGTAAAAAAATGAGAGCCAGCAGACTGTAGCATAAACATTTATTAGCTCAAAGGCATGAAAAAGAGACAAAACAGACTGGTTTCGGCTGTAAAAATTACAAAGCCTTCTTCAGTGCAGTAAAGACATATTCACTTGTTCTCCTTTTTATGGCTTACCACTAAATGAAGCTCCAACTTAGTGAATTAATTACTCAATTAACCATACCAGTTAAAGGTATTCATTACGCCCTGGTGAAAACAGTGCCCCCAGTCTGATGATCCATTTCTTCTCTTTATTATTTAATATCTGATGCCAACCTGATTTATTTGTTCTGGGTCCAATGATTCTATCAATCACAGTAAAAGTGAAGGATGGATTCTTATGCTGATGCTCACTTAGGAATTAACCTGGCAGTGATTTCCTGTGGAAAACGTAGATCATTGTTCTGTTTTGCTCCTCAGCATCTTGTGATTCTGGTACTTAATGTCCAAGTAACTTCATATTTCAGCATATCAGCTAAAAATGGACCTTTTTAAATGCTTAAATGTGATTAGTCAAACCAAGGAAATATATTAGGATGTTAGTAACACATAAAGCCAGACAGACTCCTTACAGACAGTAACTGCTGTAAGCCTTCTTAGCAGCTCTATAACCTTCAGAGTTACTCATGGAACCCAACTTCTGTAAATGTTTGAACAGCTGACAAGGAAGTTAGCAAATTATGGCAGCGAAAGTTAAAAAAATAATCATCTTACAGTTTCATTGTTGCCAATCAACATGCAAATAAAACCATTCACATGTACTGTATGTGTGTGTGTGTGTGTGTGTGTGTGTGTGTGTGTGTGTGTGTGTGTGTGTGTGTACACACATTACTTCACAGCTGCTATAAAGTGCAATGCAAAAATGTAACAGCTCAGCATAAGCCCCCCATGTGACAACTCCACTCCAGAATAAGTCTTATTAGCACAGAACAGTGTTTTGTTTTATCTGATCAATGAAAAGCAAAATGTCACAGCTTCAGTGAAATAGGTAGCACAATGCCAAATGATGCTTTCTAGAAAACTTTAAAAATACATACACACTCTCACAATTATACTTGTTAATAGAGTCATAGATTATTACTAGGCTAGCTGCCCTTATAGACCACTTTGAGCCTAGCCAATTACCACCTGTGAGGATCAAACCCTGCACCTAGCGTTTTTAAGGTAAGCACCTTAACCATTACGCCAATACATACACAAATGCAAACACACAGCTCAGCATAAGCCCCCCCATGTGACAACTCCACTCCAGAATAAGTCTTATTAGCACAGAACAGTGTTTTGTTTTATCTGATAAATGAAAAGCAAAACGTCACAGCTTCAGTGAAATAGGTAGCACAATGCCAAATTATGCTTTCTAGAAAACTTTTAAAATACATACACACTCTCACAATTATACTTGTTAATAGAGTCATAGATTATTACTAGGCTCGCTGCCCTTATAGACCATTTTGAGCCTAGCCAATTACCGCCTGTGAGAATCAAACCCTGCACCTAGTGTTTTTAAGGTAAGCACCTTAACCATTACGCCACCCTGCTACAATACAACTGCTGCTACTGGATACAAAGCTATTTGTACACTGAACTCTGTCCCTAAATCTATGTTAAACCTGACTGGTCCCTAAAACATATCAAAATAATTAAAGCTGTAATTCTGATTCTCAACCATAAATTTAACTCCGGCCCAGTCCTTGAAGTAGTATTAAATCCACTGACTGACTTGTGCAAATATTACAGAAAGTCGTTCCATGAACTTGCCTTGCATTCACTGTGGCATTCAACAAAACTTTGTCACTAAAACGGCCTTCTGTAAGAAAATCCGTGATCACGTGACTCTTCATATGAAAAAAAAAGTAATGAATAAATCCCTGTGCCTCTTGTGTGTCTGCACCACCAAATCCAAAAATATAGAAACGTCTGCCTCAGTTTTTTTTTACCTGTCAAATATGGCTGCAAAATATTGTGCTTTGTCCATTTTTCTCCATTAGTCCATAGCATTCAAGGATTCTCAGCCTTTCTGTTCTGAATTGTTCTCTTATGAATCTAGTGCCTTACAAGATAAGTAAAATCAGTACTTACGTATTATGGCAACCACATTGTAAACCACTCGATAATAAGTAAGAAGTGATAATTTTTCACAGTTGTCCAGTTTATGAGGAAGTTTTCCAATTAATTTTGACTGAAACATTAACTACTGACTGTTCTGTGTGATTTCAATAATAAAAGATGTGACTCTGCGTATGACCAAGACCAGCAGCCCCAACTGTTAGAATTTCGGTACAACGACTCAACCCACGTTGTGTCGACGTACAGTGTGTGTGGCTGTAAGTGTTGAGCTCCATCTTCCTTCAAATATTGTCAAAAGAAATATACATTTGCAGGCTGAATCTACATTGGGTGTTGTATGACTTAATTACTGCTGTGCTGTACCTAGGTAAAGAAGTAAAATGAAAGAAACACAAGACAAATACCACGGTCAGCAAGCAAGGCACCATAACAACTGCAGTCACTGATGGAACAGTACTGTAGCTAGTTTTTGCTATTCTTTGCATACCTCTCAATTTGTTACTAGATGAAATAAGTGAAAATTGTAAAATAATTGTGGGTTAAAATCCCCGAAAATAGGGACAGATCTTAACACATTGCCATTACATACTGTCTTACAAACTGGATGACTGTCCAGAGCTACTTATCAAGTGGGTTGAAAGTGGTAAAATATGTGGTTTTCCATTTCCCCATACAGCTAAATGCGTTAAAATAAAAGTCGCTGCAATAGCAGACACTTCAGTAACATACATTTGCCAAGTAGCTTTGCAGAAGAAGGGCTTGGAAATGAGCTGCTTCTTGTGCAACGAATGTGGTTGCGATAATACGTAAGTACCATAAAAAATCATATGACGATGTGCAAATTTTGTCCACTGATAGGAGTTGTGGTATTCTGTGTGGAAGTCGGGAGTGTCAGAGAAGTATGTAAGAGTGGTACAGGTATGTACGAGGGTAGTGTAACAGCGGTGTGGTCTGCGGTGGGAGTGACAGATGCGTTTAAGGTGGAGGTGGGGTTACATCAAGGATCAGCTCTGAGCCCTTTCTTATTTGCAATGGTGATGGACAGGTTGACAGACGAGATCAGACAGGAGTCCCCGTGGACTATGATGTTTGCAGATGACATTGTGATCTGTAGTGAGAGTAGGGAACAGGTGGAGGAGACCCTGGAGAGGTGGAGATATGCTCTAGAGAGAAGAGGAATGAAGGTCAGCAGGACTAAGACAGAATATATGTGTGTGTGAATGAGAGGGAGGATAGAGGAATGGTGAGGATGCAAGGAGTAGAGGTGGCGAAGGTGGGTGAGTTTAAATATTTGGGATCAATAGTTCAGAGAAATGGTGAGTGTGGAAGAGAGGTGAAGAAGAGAGTACAGGCAGGATGGAGTGGGTGGAGAAGAGTGTCAGGAGTGATTTGTGACAGACGAGTACCAGTAAGAGTGAAAGGGAAGGGCTACAGGAGGGTAGTGAGACCAGCTATGTTATATGGGTTGGAGACAGTGGCATTGACAAAAAGGCAGGAGTCAGAGCTGGATGTGACAGAGTTAAATATGTTAAGATTTGCACTGGGAATGATGAGGGTGGACAGGATCAGGAATAGATATATTAGAGGGTCAGCCTGGGTTGGAAGGTTTGGAGACAAAGCCAGAGAGGCAAGATTACGTTGGTTTGGACATGTGCTGAGGAGGGATGCTGAGTATATTGGGAAAAAACAGGTAACAGGAAAAGAGGAAGGCCTAAGATAAGGTTTATGGATGTGGTGAGACAGGACATGCAGGTGGCTGGTGTGACAGAGCAAGATGCAGAGGACAGGAAGAAATGGAAACAGATGATCTGCTATGGCGAACCCTAACGGGAACAGCTGAAAGAAGATGATGATGATGCCTCCCTAAATATGTAGCTGTTTTGATGGTTCTATATCAGAACATCGAATGTTCTAATATCGACCCGTTTTGAGCGAACGCTAAAAATAGCGAAGCTGCAGAACACTGAATTCTTTGCTAGGGAAAGAATTTGTTTGGCCGGTTCTGTGGCTTCGCTATTTTCAGTGCTGTGGTGGAAATTTACAGGTCGGGTTTAGGTAAGTGTGCAATTATGTGGTCATTAGGATTAGGGTGCGGGTTAGGTGAGTTAGGGTTAAGGGCGGGTTAAGTGAGTTAGGGTTAGGGCGCAGGTTAGGTGAGTGTGCGATAGTGACGGACCTTAGGGTTAGGGTTTGGGTTAAGGTAAGTGGATAGATAGTAATGTATGTACAGTTTACTGTAGGGTTAGTTGTAGGATTATAAGTTGTATGTGTGTGGATTGATGTTTTTTAGGTGTGCTTGTGTTGTGTGTATGTGTTTTGGAATAGCAAATTTTTTCCCAAGGAAATAATTTGCTGTTCTGAATGTTCGATATTATGTGGTTTAGATATTTTAGGTTTGATGAAATAGTGTTCGCTATTTTCATCTTTCGATAGCGTGATATAAACACATTTTGATGGCTATACTTTAATTAAGTCTACTGAATGCATACTTTTATAGCTATATTGTCTTCTGGTGTTTTTTTTTTTGTTCATAGGTTCACAGGTTCATGTAGTTTTAGTTTGTACTAGTTGTTTTTCACGATTGACAAAATGTCTGGATGTCAGTTACATTCTCAGTACTTTCCTGGGTTATACATAAAAGTGGTGACATACTGAATAGTGTATCAACTTAATAACACTAATAATAATCATAATAATATATAATGTTAGTTATTTTCAGTAATGATTCAATAATGAGTGGTGTTTTAAGACTGTCGTATCTTTAAATGAACAACCACCCCTGTAGCTTAACTTACTTGACAGAAGAAAACTATTCTGCAATTATTGAAAATGTGGTCTCCTATTTTTTCCGTGAGTCCACAAAGTAAATCTAACATAATAATTATGATAATAATAATAGTAACAACAACAACAGTAATAATAATAATAATAATAATAATAATAATAATAATAATAATAATAAAAGGTATGCAGTGGATTCTAGATTATTAGACTATTCCTCTCTACTTGTTTTGCAGGTATGTTACAGCATCAAGATATTTCTTTTAGGCCATGTAAAATACAGCTTGCAAGATTTTACACCTATATTAATTTAAAATAAATAATTGTCATTTTCTTTAGTGGACTAACATTCCGATAATTAAATATACATACTTTATGAAAGTGATAAAGAAAACAAAGGTAACTTTTATGAAGATATTTTGAATATCCTAAGTCTTGCTGATATAAAAAGCATTTTTTAATCTTTGGAGATAGAAACTGTTGAAGTGTGGAATGAGCTAAGCAGACCAAATATCCCCACGGCAGTCAGAAAAGACGAGATTCCTGCTGTGCAGCTCAAGTGAACAGCTATTGATACTGTATTTCTTTAATGGTTCTTTTTAACCTTTTCTTAACTATTTGTAAATATCATCTACTACGGGAAGCTGCAAAGGTCATAACTATGCATAAATGCAGCAGTAAAACGTATACTGAAAATATTACTATGTATTCTTATGTCTGTTATATTCAAAATGTTTGAAGCATTCATGAATAGTTCAGTGAACACATATTTTGGCAAACTAAAGTGTAGGCTTAATTTGATTTAGGCCTTACTCACACTACATAATTCCACACACTATTAAAAGTATCTGTTGGAGTTACAGGTGGATAAGCACAAGGCTATTTAAGAAAAACACGTTCATTATTTGATCCCTTTATTCTGCTATTCTCTGGTATTCCATGTTGCTTAGCTGACCATGTCGTGGGTTGAACTTACTTTTAAAATTATTTCTGGTATGAAGTAAAGAACAGATTCTCAACATCTGTAGCCTATACACAACATATATTCACAAACACACACACACACACACACACACACACACACACACACACACACACACACACACACACACACACACACACACACACATGCATGTGTATTAGTCTAGCTGTCTGATAAATTCATTTAGGTACATTTTTCAGACTCCATGAGGAAACAAATGCAAGCCATTTCAGTGGCAAAGAGGTTTGTATGTAAATGCAGCATTTATGATCCTGCATATATGTGTGCAGTCATGAAATGTGTTATAGGCACCTTGCATTTAATAAACACAACTTCATGTAAATAGTATCTGCAGTGGAAATCAGTTTTAGTTTTCATTTTGAACAGATATCATAAGTCTTTTGGGTTGCGCGCTAGCATTTTGCATTCACATCTACATAGTCTGGGGTTCAGTATTGACCTCTGTTTACTGTCTACATGGATTATTCTTGTTCTCGCTGGACCTGTATTCATTTTCTTTACATACTTTTTTTTCCTCTCCAAAAATGCAAAAAATGCTGGTTAATTAGCTGCTGCAAAAGTATATATATATATATATATATATATATATATATATATATATATATATATATAGATATGGTTCCCCTTCAGAAGGTCGAATGGCTGAATGCTCAAAATTTTAGAAACTCGACCGTCTGAATGGGGATTGGCATACAGTGCAGAATGGGAGATTTCCCTTTCTGCGCTGTAGTGCAATCTTGGAGTTGGTATAAATAAGTAGCGGGGGGGTGCAGGGGGGCTTGCCCCTCTGCAGAAACAGTGTTTTGTGTTACGTTGTTTTTTTTTTTCCCTTTCAGAAGGTCGAGCTTCTGAAATTCGAGCATATGGCTTCGAGATTTCAGCCATTCAACCTTCTGAAGGGGAACCATATATATATATATATATATATATATATATATATATGCATGTGTGTGTGTGTATGTGTGTGTGTGTGTGTGTGTGTGTGTGTGCGCGCGCGCGTGTGTGTCATACCTCTTAACCTTTTAGTGCAAGAAATCTGGACAAAGCCTAAAATAATAGGGGGATAAAGACCCAAAACTGGAACTGATCTTAAATATTGTACTTATACATTTAGAAAGTTGCTATGATAACAGGATTTGTGTAAGCATGGATTTTGTCAAGGCTATGAAACTGAAACTTAAATGTATGTTATTGTTCAGTGACTGTAGTCCTTAATTTTGCCAGAAAACCACACACTTTGTGAGGAACAGGCCAAATATATGAGACAAAATTTTGGACAGTCAAGAAGTATGGTGTGTGTGTGTGTGTGTGTGTGTGTGTGTGTGTGTGTGTGTGTGTATATTGCATTCTTCAGCAGTTTACAATTATCCTTGCCTGACAAAAATTGCACTGTATAATGAATAAAGTAGCCAGTAGATGGCGGTGCTGCTTCAGTGTCATCAGTGGAATTATTTCTGCATAGTGCCTCTCCTTTAATTACTATTTCTTGTACCGGTGGGTAATTTTGTTACAGCAGTAGTAGTTGATTTCTGGATACAGGAGAGTAACTTTAATAAAAGTGAATTTGCATACTAGATTAACACTCTAGCATGGCTTTTGACATAAACAAACATACCTTATTTTACCTTTTGAAGGTCTGTAAATGCACTCAGTTTTTTTAAACAAGAAACA
Source organism: Protopterus annectens (assembly GCF_019279795.1). NCBI lineage: Eukaryota > Metazoa > Chordata > Ceratodontiformes > Protopteridae > Protopterus > Protopterus annectens. The sequence goes on from NC_056746.1 coordinate 6,776,113, forward strand.
TCTTTATTTAATTATCATGCATGACATAGGCCATGTTGCATGTAAATGCACTCAGTTTGGTAGCAGCTACTGCTTAATGGCGCATTTTTTTCCCCAGAAAAATAAAAGGTCAGCATGGAAACACTGACAGACACTAACTCAGAAATGTTTTCATAACTATCAGGTTGTAATGAGTTTTTATACCCATGAATAATCAGCATATTAGCATAAGTCAGTTTGCACATAAATTGACTAGTGCATACTTGACCTGTTCAGGTGATTCACATATTATTGAATTACTGCAACTGATTTCAACACTGGTGTTTTTGGGGGCAGGTCCTGTTATCCCACTGCTGAATCGTCATGATTAACAACTCAGAACTACCCGAGTCAAACAAAAACAAGTTCAGTAATAGACCCAATATATATATATATATATATATATATATATATATATATATATATATATATACGCGCACACACACACACACACACACACACACACACACACACACACACACACACACACACGCGCGCGCGTGAGCGCGTGCATGTGCGCAGGCACACAAACACACATATGTGCATAGAATATTGGTAAATGACTCAGGCTTTTTGTTTCTGTGCTTCCTACTGCCCTATTGTAACAGCTCCAGTTGTCCACTGTTTGTGTTCCTTTTCCTTAACTTTAATCCCTTTTACAGAGGGGAAGGGGTGGAATCATTGTCATACTGCAGGTGGAAAGATGATTTCTGTTTTGTTCTTTCCTTAGTTCCCTCTGTCTAAGAACTTTGACAGCATGCAGAATACTTGCATGGACATCCACAGCAAAACCCAACACGCCTCTATCAACATCTCTAATTGTTGTCAACCAGTTGTTGCAATCTGCAAGCAGTACTGGATTGTACAGAATTCCTTTCTCATACCTGCAAATTGACAAAAGGCACTACATTTAATTTATCATGTAAACCTTTTTTTAATAAACTGCAATAAGCAGCTTAAATATTTAATACATTTCTGTATAAGCAAACAAATGCTTTGTGTTCCCTGAATAATTAATAAAACGCTTTTAAAATCTCCTTATTTATGAATGTTGGAGAGTGCCTTGTGAATGCTGACAGTTTATCTTTTTGAATAGGGCAGAACTGTTCTGTTTTACAATCCTTTTATCTAAGAAGCACACAGTAACACATTATGTAAACAAATCAGCCCACTGCAGACAAACGTGGGGTACAGAGCGACTAACTCAAAATATACAATTCATCTTAGAAGTTTGCGAGGAGAGAATCATAACTCATGGATAACGGAATCAAATGTGAGCGGCGAAACGTGCCGCCCACTCAAAACAGTGACAAATAGCCACTTTAGAGACAGGCTTTTGTGCCTTCAATACATAATAACAGTCATTTGCAAATTAAAGTATTAAGAGCTAATGTTTACACTGAGAGTTTGCTTTAATTTAGTTTAATTGCTTGCTTCCTTAGTGTTGTATACATTGTAATATCATCAGCATTCTTAATCCAACAGTGACCAGATTTAATATAGAAATATGTAACAAATTAAGAACACTTTTGAAAGGTCTTGAGAAGGAGGTGGTTTCAAAACCAAAGAAAATTCAAGAATTCATAGAACATGAATAGAAGGATGTAGGATATGGGTGAATGCGGAAATGATCTGACAGGTTACCATGTAAAAAGGAACATTACTTGACTATGTGACAAGTCCATATGTTCCTCAAAATATGCGCTCCAGTATTTAAAACATTGTTGTACAACTTACTGTTGTTTTGTTTCAACATTTTACTGAGATATGGGTAGCTTTCACATAACCAGTAAGTCAACTATTGCACATGCTTTTTATTTCATTGTATTGTTATTATATTATTATTATCACAGTTCTTCAGTAACCCTGGTATGCTGGTTTTACACAGACACACAGACACACACACACACACACACACACACACACACACACACACACACACACACACACACACACACACACACACACACACACACACATTTTGTGTGTATGTCTGTTTACCACCACTCCATTACAAGACCTACAAGTCCAAACATATATATATATATATAGTTCACAGTATTTATCCATAACTAAAGTATCAGTGCAGTCTGTGATATTTTAATGAGTATGGATAGAAATCACATTGTTATATAGATTTGTCCTAAGGAGCAGTTTCTTCATGTTTGGAAATTGTTACTTTTGACAAATTAGTGGAGAAGCCATGGAGGCAGCAATGATGCTCATTTTTTGCCAATGATGTTGGACACTGAGAAGCTAATCCACAGTCAATGTTATTTCAGCTTTATTGATGATACCTTTATTCTCTGGAAGAACATCCAGACAGATCTTTCTTTCTTTTTAATCACATTGGCAGCTAAACAATATTTTTGGAATTCACCTCTTACTGGACTTCTTAGAAAGCTCCTTTTCTGGATCACTTGGTATACTAAAAAGTAGGAATGGGTTGGGAGGGTGGCCTAATGGTTAAGGTGTTTGCCTTACAAACACAAGGTGCAGGGTTTGAGTCTCGTAGGGGATAACTGGCTAGGCTTAAAATGGCTTGCAAGGGCAGTTAGCTTAGTACTAATCTATGAAGCTATGAACTTTATTGCATGCAGAGATCTATGAAAGCCCATCAGGAGTAAAATCTTTCTGCATGAAGGCAACTTGCATCCATGATAAATAAATAAAGGGTGCTTAAGTCAGTCCTGGATTAAAAATTTATAAGGGGCCTATGTATTTGGTTTGCCAATAACATGCAGTTTCGGGCAAAACGTTTCTGTATGCCTGGAGCTTCAGCTCCATTGGCCTCCTTGTTAATCTAGCCTTGGGTCAGGTCACAAGCCTTAAGGGTGGTCAGAATCAAATCTGAAATACAAAGATTTCTTGATAAAATGCATGTGCTAAAACAAGAACTTATATGCAGATGTTATAAATTAAACTATACCAAAGAAACTTTCCAGCCATTCATGAATATCAGATCCAACAATCTCAGCTCACCAGAACATCTGTTTTTTCAGATCAACTTTGTTATAAGTCTGAGGACATAAATCCTTGCCATGTAACAAGCAACTTTGTTAACCAGAATAATGGGGAGGGTTATATATAGTCAACAAAAACAAGACCTAGAGCTGACTATAGCTCATAACATCAGTTTTTTTTATCACAAAGTTTAAAATGAAATAAAACAGGCCTAAAGCAGATGCCCTATACTGACCGTCTAAAAAAACTCCAGCTATACTCTGTCGCATATCATCTACTCAGAGGCGATCTCTGTTTAACATACAAGGCTATGTCAAACCCAGAGCTATTGGACATGCTACACTTAAAGAAATCCCAATCCCTCAGGGGCACATGCTTCAGGGATCTAAACCTTGTCATCACAATGAACAAAACATGCTGGAGGGATAGGTTCCTGACCTACAGACTCCCCAGACTCTGGAATAGACTGCCTATACATGTCAAGCAGAGTGCTTTGGCGCTCTTCAAAAGGAACCTTGACGACTGGATGGGAGATAGGAAATTTACCCCGGGGATCATGTCAGTCGCCCTGCTAGACAGGGGACCAGGGAAGTAAATATTGTGGGAAGAAATAGCCAGGGAATTGTTATGGCTAGGCTTGTAAGAGGCTAAGGCCGATAGCCTAGTACTAACCTTTGAACCTATAAAAGAAAACAAGAAAAGTACCCAGGCCCATGAGATATGATCCAAAGGATGATTGGAGGTGAAGAATGGATTTAAGTGATTAAACCAGGTGGACAGAGTACCTGAAGAACTATGGAGAGACGCTTGGGATATTGTCCAGGAGGTAACAACAAAACACTTTTGAAACAGACAGAAGATTAAAAAGACAAAATGTCTCTCTATGAAGGCTTTAGAAATAGCTGAGGAAAGAAGGAGAGTAAAAGGCAACGAAGACAGTAAAATATGTCAAACTGAACGCAGCGTTTTAGAGAACAGCAAGAAGAATTAATAGGCATATTTAAATGAACGGTGCAGTAAACTGGAAGGAGACAACAGAGTGGGAAAGACAAGAGATGGCCTCAAGAAGATAAAATATATTAAGGAAAATGGACATGATAAAAGGCAAAGATGGGAAGGACGTAACAGAAGCGGAAATTAAAAAAGGTGTCATGAATGTGCAAAAAACATTATACAAGGATTATACAAGGAGGACCCCAACGCCACTGACGCATGCAGTAGTGTATTCTCTGATCTAGTCAGCCATTCTGGAGAGTGAAGTTAACTGGGTCAAAGACAGCCTTGCTAATAACAGGGCTGCAGGAAGTGATGCGGTGGTGCAGCGGTTAGCTTTGCCACCTCACAGCAAGAGGTTCTCTGGTTCAATTCTTGGCTGGGGTGCCTTCTGTGCAGAGTCTGCATGTCCTCCCTGCGGTCGTGTGCATTTTCTCCGGGTGCTCCGGTTTCCTCCCACATCCCAAAGACATGCAGTAGGTGGATTGGACACTCTAAATTGGCCCTAGGTGTGAGTGTGCGTGTGTGTGCCTTCTGTGGAAGGTTGGGTGCCGGGCTGGCAACTTGACACTGTAAAACTCCACTGCCAATCTTGAGTGGACAGATGATCCGCTGTGGCGACCCCTAACCGGAAAAAGCTGAAAGAAGAGGAAGTGATGGAATTCCAGGTGAATTAAACTAGATACCAGTAATATTTAAACTGAATTTCCAGATGTGCAACTTGGTTTTAGAAATGAGAGGTACAGGATGTCAAATTACCAACATCCACTGTATAATGGCAAAATCAAGACAGTTCTCTTCTGCTTTATTGACTACCCTAAAATCTTTGATAATGTTGACCATAACAGACTTTTGAAAGTTTTAAAGAAATGGGGATACCAGGTCACATTATTTGCCTCTTGTATGCAAAACAAGCCGCAACAGTTAGGACTGAATACGAAACAACTGACTGGCTCAGGAATGGAAAGGAATACAAGTCTGTATATTGTCACACTATTTATTCAATATGTAATGCAAAATGCTATGATAGATTAATTAGATGCTGGAATCAAAATTCCTGTGAGAAGTATTAAAACCTTAGGTATGCAGATGATCCTCCTCTGATGGCTGAAAGTGAGGCAGATTTGAATAGCCTGCTGATGAAGATGAAAGTAAAAGATACAAAAGCTGGCTTGTTGCTTAGCAGAAAAAAATAAAAACTACAACTATGTCAACTAGTGCTATTATGTATTTGAAAATTGATGGGGTCAAAGTGGAGGCAATGACAGATTTCATTTTCCTGAGCTCAAAGATCTTTGCAGATGGTGATTGCAGCTAGGAAATTAGAAGGCACTTGATTTTTGGAAGGAAAGGTATGACAAATCTAGACAGTATTCTAAAGAGCAAAGACATTACACTGTCTCCAAAGGTCTGTATATTCAAAACTATCCTGGGGATTCAATAAACTCTGTGTAGGCTGAGCGCAGAGCCTACATGGAGTTTCTGTTTTAGTGTGACGAACAGCAGTGCTACTTGCACATGCATGCCACGCATCGAGCTTACACAAATACAAGCACAGTTTCATGGCCAGCAAAAATGTTGCTGGCCAGGAAACTGTGCATAAAGCAGCATGAACACCTGCAGACATTTAAAGCTGTTTACCTACGGGCAGACTAGGACTGCAGGATTGCGCAAAAAGCCACAATGACTACCAGGGTTTAATATAAAGCAATGCATACAGTTCTAACACATTATACAAAAGTGTAGTCAGTACAGAATAGTATGTAAACCTGTTTTAGGCATACTGAATAAAAGTTTTGTTAGTGATCAGCAAGGGCACATAGACTGGATTAGAAATACATGTTCATGGGAAGTGTGTGTATCGAAAAGAGACACACACATGAATTGTAGACATGAACACAGGGGAAGAGGACAGGTGAAACATGGTAATGTACAGCAGATGAGGGCATGTCAATGTGCATACACCACAAAGATAAGACAGTTGTAACATGAACAATAATCACATATCTACATGATACAGTACGTACTGCTGTTTACACCTCCTGTGTGGGTATAGTCATATCATCACACAGTTGTTATATATTATGTCACTATCACACATGGTGACATATCAGTGGAGAGCATTTATTATGATATGAGCATCCTGACATGATCACTGCAGAGGACATTTATCAAGGATGGTATATAGAGTAGGGGGCATCCTGACATGATCACTGTAGAGGACATTTATTAAGGATGGTATATACAATAGGTGCATCCTGACATGATCACTGTAGAGGACATTTATCAAGGATGGTATATACAATAGGGGGCATCCTGACATGATCACTGTAGAGGACATTTACCAAGGATGGTATATACAATAGGGGCATCCTGACATGATCACTGTAGAGGACATTTATCAAGGATGGTATATACAATAGGGGGCATCCTGACATTATCACTGTAGAGGACATTTATCAAGGATGGTATATACAGCAGGGGGCATCCTGACATGATCACTGTAGAGGACATTTATCAAGGATGGTATATACAGTAGGGGGCATCCTGACATGATCACTGTAGAGGACATTTATCAAGGATGGTATATACAATAGGGGCATCCTGACATGATCACTGTAGAGGACATTTATCAATGATGGTATATACAATAGAGGGCATCCTGACATGGTCACTGCAGGGGACATTTATCAAGGATGGTATATACAATAGGGGGCACCCTGACATGATCACTGTAGAGGACATTTATCAAGGATGGTATATACAGTAGGGGGCATCCTGACATGGTCACTGCAGAGGACATTTACCAAGGCTGGTATATACAATAGGGGGCATCCTGACATGATCACTGTAGAGGACATTTATCAAGGATGGTATATACAATAGGGGCATCCTGACATTATCACTGTAGAGGACATTTATCAAGGATGGTATATACAATAGGGGCATCCTGACATTATCACTGTAGAGGACATTTATCAAGGATGGTATATACAGCAGGGGGCATCCTGACATGATCACTGTAGAGGACATTTATCAAGGATGGTATATACAGTAGGGGCATCCTGACATGATCACTGTAGAGGACATTTATCAAGGATGGTATATACAATAGGGGCATCCTGACATGATCACTGTAGAGGACATTTATCAATGATGGTATATACAATAGAGGGCATCCTGACATGGTCACTGCAGGGGACATTTATCAAGGATGGTATATACAATAGGGGGCATCCTGACATGATCACTGTAGAGGACATTTATCAAGGATGGTATATACAGTAGGGGGCATCCTGACATGGTCACTGCAGAGGACATTTATCAAGGACGGTATATACAATAGGGGGCATCCTGACATGATTACTGTAAAGGTCATTTATCACGGAGGGTATATACAATAAGGGGCATCCTGACATGATCACTGTAGAGGACATTTATCAAGGACTGTATATACAGTAGGGGGCATCCTGACATGATCACTGAAGAGGTCTTTTATCAAGGAGGGTATATACCATAGGGGGCATCCTGACATGACATCACTGAAGAGGACATTTATTAATCATGGTATATACAGTAGGGGGCATCCTGACATGATCACTGTAAAGGACATTTATCAAGGACGGTATATACAATAGGGGCATCCTGACATGATCACTGTAGAGGACATTTATCAAGGATGGTATATACAATAGGGGGCATCCTGACATGTTCACTGTAGAGGACATTTATCAAGGATGGTATATACAATAGGGGGCATCCTGACATGATCACTATAGAGGACATTTATCAAGGATGGTGAAGCTGTGCAAAATGACTTGCCCGAATATGAAAGTAATGTCAGCATAGGACTCAGTCAAGCGGGACACATAGCAACAGGCTCATGGACAACAGTAGACAGAAGCATGCACAATCATGGACAATATCAGAATAATAGCACCATTAATCTCTGTGATTGACATAAGATGTGTGATTGTGAGTTATTATTCATGGTTCTGCAAGACCACACTTGTACAACTGTCATGTTTTGTTAGTAATCTGTGAAGGAAATCAAGCACACCTTCCTCAAAAATTAACATCTTTCTTATTAAGAGGGACGCTGTTACACCTGTATTTGAAATTTATGAGCACTCCTGGCTAGTTGACAGGTTTGCATGGCATATGTATGCCACAATTCACACTTTTATGAATGTAACCCATGCCATCAGTGTTGTCAACCAGCTATGTATTTATTGTGTGCATCACAGGAACACGTATCACACATGCATCTTTTACAACACCTTGAAGGGGGTTCTGCACTGTCAACTCCTAATGGTTATGCATCAAAAAATACTTGGGGTATGGCTGATAAGATGTGTGGGAGCTCACTGTAGCAAAAGTGGTTCACTTGAGTAACTCATCCATGGAAGATGTGTTGGGAGGTACATGTAAAAGCGTGCATTGTACTTAATTATTGGTGTTATGAAGGCTGAGAACAATGGGACTATAATGCCCTTTGATGTGGATATCCTGCACATACTCAGGAGTTATGCTACATACAATGGATTAATGACCACTGTAGGCACATGCTGGTGGATGTTCTGCATACTATCCATCTGAGTACGCAGGTCACATATCACTTGGTCTGCTCATAGGGGTGTGCTGTCTATATTGTAATTAGCTTGTGAATTTTCTTTCATAAAGGAAGTAATCCCCCATGATTTTTGTTCATCTACTGTGTTCCCATGGCTGTGGCAGCCATCCTTTGTGTGAATTAATAATGTCTGCATTATACCAGTACAATACTTGAATTCAATGATTGTCCGCAATTTGCATTCTTTCACAAAGCTGGTTAGACAAAGGATGTGTACATTAGTCTTGACATCTGAGACTTAAATACTAAGCAGGAAAGGGCCTAGTACAGAACCCCTATGGTATGGACCTGGCACTGGACTCTAGATAGAGGTGACTTCAGACACTTCAACATTATCTGTCATGTATGTGATTCAGATGTCTACCTGCTTGGTGACGTAGGTGTTTATTCCCGCTTGAGACAGTTTCTCTGTAATATCTGAGTGTGGATTCATGTCATATGCATTGGCCATGTCACGTTATGCAGGATGATAGTGTTTTCCCCTTGCATGCCCATAGTGACATTCTTGAAGACATCAACAGACATGATATAGCCTTAACAAATCAAACATGGGTTTGTTACCCAGTCAGTAGATTACTTGTGTCCTGTTTGATAAGTTCTATGATGACTTGTTGGTCTACTTCACAGATGAGGAGAGTCAGGAGTATGAGTATATAATTTTATGCATCGGGTGATGCCCCCCGGTCAGATGGATGCATGTTGCTGTACACCCTTCTATGAGAGCATAGGCTGTCTGGAGGCTGTGTTGACATATGGATCCAGCTGTGTCTGCTAGGTCAGGTTTTAAGTCACACTATAGGTGACCTGTGATGTTGTCAGGCCCCACTGAGTCTGTGTTATTAGCCGTAGAGAGCACACAGATGAGCTGCCCTCCTGAGAATAAAAAACAAGTAATGTCTGCATGTATACTTTGGCTGATGGACAGTGGCAACAGGGGTGAAGTGTGAGACAAACTGTCAGCTAGCAGATTGTCTGTATTATCCAGTTAAGTATGTCTGGTAGCATCCACAAACAGCTCAGTGCTTACTTGTGTTATTCCCCTTAACATTTCACATTTATCGAAACAAATTATTTGTGAAAAGACCTCTAAATACAACCTTGGTCATGAATCACATTCCACACACTGGTACTGTTCACACAGTCATACAGCTGTACCAATGTCACGTAATTACATCAATCGCACAACATATGCCTATATGTGTTTCATGGGCAAGCTGTCTTTGAAAGGCCTGATGCCACATAAGGATACATTACAGATCAGTTGTTTGTGGCTCCTGCAGAACATTTCCTGACACATATGCTAATAGTCACACAATGGTGCTGCTGAACTCCTCAATAATCCTTGGGAATGGAAACACAACTGCTCATACAATGAATTTCACAAGGTTGCAATTGAATCAAAAATTCTGATATTCTAGTGTATATCACACATTACAACATGTGGATGAAGCAAGACTTATGTGCCCATGTAATCAGTATGAATTTATATTGATGTCTGTCTCAGAGCATTTAATGATGGTATGTAGACACATGCACACCTGTGCCATACTGCAAGTGTCTCTGTGATGGTGGAATGAGAACCGTTTAGAATGTTGATCTTCCCCATTACAGCAATATGTGTCTTAATAAGCCAACAATATACATAAAAGTTTATCATATCATGTCAACAGCTCTCAGGAGGTATATTACTACAGCTGTTATAGAAGGAGCATGTAATGGACTGGCAGCAGTGGACATCTATACATTAGATCACATCACAGATTATAATAACATCTTGTAGGCATACTGTACATCCACACCTCAACATAGCATGTGCCACTGACAGCACCATTGGCATGTCCAATGTTTATAGGGTCATAGGTTTATAGGTTGATACTAGGCTATCTGCCCTAGGGCATTTATAAGCCTAGCCAGAGTGTGTTTGGCTTTCGCCACCCTTTTAGATTAGTTGACTGTGCCTCTGTCCCTTTTAGATTAGTTGACTGTGCCTCTGTATAGTAGGTCACAGAAGGTAGCCCTTTTAAGGTTAGTTTACTGTACCTCTGTCAAGCAGTGACACAGAAGAGATCCCAGGGGTAAACTTACAATCTCCCATCCACTCGTCAAGATTTCTCTTGAAGAGGGTCAGTGAGGGGCTCTGCCTAACATGGATTGGGATTTTGTTCCAGAGTGAGGGGAGCCTCTGGGATATGAATTTGTCCCTCCAGCATGTCCTATTTATTTCTGTGCTGAGGTTCACGTCCCTGGAGCATATAGCTCTAAGGGATTTGGATTTCCTGAGGTGAAGCATGTCCATTAATTCAGGGTTGGACATGGCTTTATACGTCAGACACAGATCGCCTCTGAGTAGGCGGTGCGCAACTGAGTAGAGATGGAGTTTCTTCAGCCGAACTGCATAGGGCATCTGTTTGAGCCCCTTGATCCTCTTGGTGAGGTACTTTTGGGGTCTTTCCAGTTGCTGCAGGTGTCAGGTAAGCTACTTCCCAAATGGGGCATCGTATTCAATTATGGGCCTGATTAGTGATGAGTAGAGGGGCACCGTGACCTCTTGATCTAGATGTGAATCCTTTCATGATAAGGTGGGCTATATAGAAGGTCTTTCTAACCACTTTGGCAATGTGATTGTCAAAGGAGAGATTGCTATCTACTTGGGTCCCCAAGTCCCTAATTACTTCTTCCGTACTTAATGGATTACCACCTATGTGGTAATTTGTGGGCACTTTGTTTTTCCCAAAGGGGATGACTATGCACTTTTTGGCATTTAGCTTTAGGCCATGGCTCTGGCACCAGTTATCCATCTCTGAGAGACCCTTTTGGAGGATGCTTGTGTCAGCTGGAGAGTCTATTACGGCACCCAGTTTGCAGTCATCTGCGAACTTGATCAGCCATAGTCCACCCGTGTTAGCCTGTACCTTGGAGAAATATATACTGAACAAGAGAGGTCCCAGGACTGAGCCTTGTGGGACACCACTTGTAACTGGTTTAGAGTCTGACATGGCACCTGCAATTCTGACCATGTGAGTTCTATCCCTGAGCCAGTTTGTAACCCATCTTGTGACATAGGGGTTGATATTTAAGCTGGTGAGCTTATTTATGATGCCTGAGTGGGGTATTGTGTCGAATGCTTTTGCGAGGTCCAGGTAGGCTGTGTGGACTACCTTCCCTTCATCCATGGCTTTGGTAACTGTTTCAAAGAAGTCGACCAGGTTCAAGAGGCAAGATCTGCCCTTGACAAAGCCGAATTGGGTAGGATCCAGTGTCTGGAGGTTTCCAATGTCTTTGTTTATGATGTCCATGATGATATCCTCCATAGTTTTGCAGACCAGGCTAGTCAGGCTTATAGGGTGATAGTTTTCAGGGTCTGTTGTGGCACCACCTTTGTGGAGTGGGACCACTGTTGCTGTATGCCATTCCTTGGGTACATATCCTGTAGTAAGGCTGAGATTGAACAGTGACTTTATATGAGGGTTTAGTTCTTCTTAGAGCTCATGTAAGACGCAGCCCGGGACACCGTCTGGTCCCATTGATGCTGTGTTTTTCACTTTGGAGAGGGCAGCTCTCACCTGTGCATCTGTGATCTCAGGAAGGCTACACTCTGTTGGGATAGATATTTGCTCTTTTGGGGGGGGGAGGGGGGGAAGTTTGCAATGAACCTTTCTGCCAGGATGTTGGCAATGTCTGTGGGTTCAGTGTATTTTTTGTCATTTTGCACTATCTCATAGCATATCTGGGAGTTGCCTCCCAGGTTTCTGACATAACTAAAGGCCTTGTGATTATCTTTAGTGTCTTGTGCAATTTTTTCTTTCGAAGCTGGCCTTAGATGATTTTATGAGGGATCATAGTTTCTTGCTAGTACTGATCAGAGACGCCTTCCCTTTTTGGGATTTTGCTCTATCATGTAGTAGCTTTCTCCTTCTGTTGTATAGCTTATTTATGGCTGGGGTCCACCAGACAGGTCTCCTGCCTTTGGAGGAGAGAATCTTGGTTTTATTTGGGATAGCATGCTCCATGCATTCCTGCAGGTGTCCATAGAATGCTTTTGTAAAGGATTCTGCATTTTGGGCCATATTTTCCACTGGCCCAGGGGCTTTGAAGGATTCCACCTCAGTTTTGAGAAGTGTGAAGTTTGCTTTTGAGAAGTTCTTCACCATGGTTTCCTTGGCTAGGGGTGGGGATGGAATTTGGATGTCCAGTGAGATTAGTTTATGGTCTGATCATACCAATGAGGGGTATACCTCTGGTGTGGAACATAGAGACCCCATGTTGGTGATGACCAGATCCAATATGTTTTCCCCTCTTGTGAGAGTGGTGACCAGTTGTCCCATAGCATTTGAGTTTATAAATTCTAGGAACCGTTGGGCGTGGGTGTTTGGGCTTGAGTAGTTTTCCCAGTCAATGTTTGGGTAGTTGAAGTCACCCAATATAATGGTGTTTGGAGAGACCTTCATATTCTCCAGTGTTCTCAGGAAAGCCAAGTGAGGTTCCTGTGTTTGGGAGGGTGGTCTGTAGTAGGCTACAAACTGAAAGCCAGTTTTGCCCACTGCTAGTTGCACATGGATGGTCTCCGATGCTTCATGCAGTGCCTCTAACCTGGAGGTGTGAGTATCTTTGATAAATATGAATACTCCCCCTCCTTTTGTGGTTCGGTCTGAGTTTTGGGGCCGGAAAGCATGGTATGTAGTATAACCTGTTAGTGCTGGGATGCTCTCGGGAGCCTTGAACCAGGTTTCTATTACTGCACAGACATAGATATTCTCCATACTGAGGAGAGTCTCGAGTGTGTGCATCTTGAGGTTTAGACTTCTGGCGTTGAGCAGCATTACCCTTAGTTTTTTTTTTCTTTGTGTTGTCTATGAAGGTGGGTTTGTCTTTTGAGCCTTGCCTAAAAAAGGCACTATGGGGGAGGCAAGAGCCTTTGTCAGTATTCAAAAACCTAGGGGCGACAGGTGCAAGCCATCCCTAGCGAAGCAACGTGGCTTGTCGAGCATGTCATCCCAGGCTGACAGACACTGGATCGCCTTTGAATTACACCAATACTTTAGCCAATTGTTAAAATTGATCATTTTGTCTTTATACTGTGGCATCATTCTTGGTGAGGGTAAGATGCTACTCAAGGTCAGGGTCATACTGGTCTGGGCTACATCATCATAGAGCTCCTCTATGTCTTCTTTTATGTAGTCCAGGGAGGTACATCTCAGGTCATTCACACCAGCATGGACAATGACGGAGTCATATTTGTACTTGCTTTGGAGTTACTTTGGAGTGACCTGAGTGCTTGTGTTATGTGGCGTTTCCTGACACCCGACAGGCAGCTTACAGTGACCTTCTTGTTCAGCCTGGTGAGTGGGAATTCAGTGTGTCTGACAATAGAGTCACCTATTACAAGTGTATTAGGTGTTGTTTAGCCTTAAGGGCTGTGACTGTGTGGCACACTGACTTTGTGAGCTATGTGCTATGTGGGTATTGTTTCATGGTAGGGGTTGCTTGGATGTCTGCTTTGGAGGTCTCTGCTGCTTAGGCATTATTTAGAGCCTCCGAGTATGTGTGTTTATGTGTTTGGTTTGCTGATGCGATAAGTCTATGTGAGACTGGATTTGTGGTGTGTGTGGTTACCTTCTCCTCTTGACAGGCTGTGCCAGTACTGGGTTGAGAGAGAGTGTAGCCTCCAGTTTGGCTAATATAGTTGCATCTCTCACATATATTTGAGCTTGTTGGGAGGAGGAGAGGGTGGTCTGTATACATAAGGCAGTTGTAACATTGCCTCAAGATTCCCAGATTCACCAGCTGGACTGGAGAGTAAACCCGAAACTGACCTTTGGACATGCCTGAATAATATAGGGAACTACTTATTGACTTATCAGAAAGAACCAATAGGGAGCAAGTGCTTTGAAGGAGTATAAGAGGATGTAGTGCTTAAGTTTATTAGTGTTTACCTATGAGATTACTTTTACGAGCAAGTGCAGGGCTTTAGAATGAAAATAGAGTGCTTATTTTGAGATTTAGAGCAGTTCTACAGGAAAAAGTGAAGAGCAGACTCTGTGGAGCCGAGAACAGTTTAAACCTGTCTAAGCGGCGCTGCCCGACTCTGCTCTGTGCGCAAGACCGCGCATAGGAAGTTATCAAGCTAACAGTCAACATCACATAAATCCTTGCCATTATTACACCATTTAAAACAAAGTCAATATATCTGTATGATGGAAGATAGTAACACTATTGTGCATATGTGGGTATTTGTTGGATTGTATTATATACTGCCACTGTCCATATGGGACATGTGCACCACACCGTGACAGAATTAGCAATCACACATGCAATGGTCTGGAGATGGCTTGCAGAGACTCATAGAAGAACCCTACTTCAAGATGTGTGTATGCATATTTGATATGAGGGCATCCTCCATTTCTCTGCAGGAAGGATGTCATGGCTAGAGGAAAAAAGAGGATGTTGGATGCATGGCTATGTTAATGTTTCTCCTAAGTGGTAGTGAAATATAGAGTGATTCAAAAGATTCATACAAATGCAATACTGTACCACCAACCACACACACACACACACACACACACACACACACACACACACACACACACACACACACACACACACACACACCACAGGAGTAGACTGGGTCTAATTTGAACATTACACCTGTGTAGGTATACCAGATGACTGCCATGCAATGTATTACTAGCACTACCACATATGTTCGACTTTAACACTATCATGTTACACTTGATGGAGTATGATGGGATCATTGCATGCTGAGAAAAACTTGTCGGAAGGAATATCTGACATGGATGTGGAGTCATATGTCTGTGTTAAATTGTCTCAAAATTAACATTTGGATGTATACACACTCAAGTTGCCTGCTGTCAGATTAGAACCCCTATATATCTAGGGAAAGTAGCTTGAAAACATAGTAGTTAATGTTACTGCCACAGCACAAGTTTGTCTTGAATACTATGAGAGTACATGTTATACAGGATGACATCATCATTGTATGTTACAAGAAGATGTTTAGAGGAGGGTCTGACATAGTTGCAGACTTACATATCATTCTACAATTGTCATTATACTCATTGTTGACTGTACACACAAACCAGTTGACCATAGTAAGATTAGAACCCCTATCTGACTATCTACTGAGCTCAGTACTTAACACATGTGGCACAGCACAACTCTGGCTTCTACACTGTCAGACAGCACTTTATAGCTGATGACATGTTGTCTGTTGAGAAGAAGATAGTAGGAGTGTTTCACATGCTGGTCTAAAATGGTCTCTTGAATGTCAACCAAGTGAACATAGACAGACACATACACACAAAGCAGTTGACCACAGTGAGAGTAAAACCCCTGCTTAACTATCTGCAGAGCACAATACTTAATGCAAGTGCCACAGCACAAGTCTAGCTTTTACAGTGTAAGACAACACTTTATAGCTGATATCATCAGCAGTGTCTACTGAGACAAAGATGGTAGTAGGACTTCCTCTAGCCATGACATCCTTCCTGCAGAGAAATGGAGGATGCCCTCATATCAAATATGCATACACACATCATGAAGTAGGATTCTTCTATGAGCCTCTGCTGGTCTAAAATGGTCTCTTGAATGTCAACTAGGTGAACTCTAACAGACACACACATCAGTTGACCACAGTGAGAGTAGAACCCCTACCTGCTGGTTTACATGGCACAGTACTTACCACAAGCTTGGCTTCTATAGTATCAGACAACACTTTATGACTGAAGATGTCAGTGTCTGTTGAGTAGAAGATGGTGATAGAAGTGTTTCACATGCTGGTCTAAAAATGGCCTCTTGAATTTAAACCAAGTGAACATAGGCAAACACCAGTTGACTGCAGTAAGTTTAGAATCCCTACATAACTAAGTACACCAGCTAGAGAACTCAGTACTTAACACAAGTGCCACCGCACAAGTCTGACTTACACAATGCTGCTGAACAACTTAAAGTAGCTGACATCCTCACTGGATGTTTGAAGAAAGATGTTGGGAGGCTTGTATAAAATGAATTGTTAGCTATGTATGACTGTCAAAATATTTTCACTTCATGGGACTGACCTGCTGACAGTAGGATACACAGTTACACTCTTCTGACTACAAACACAAACAGAGCAGTTGACTGCAGTGAGATTAGAACCCCTATCTAAGTACACCAGCTAGAGAACTCAATGCAAGCACCACAGCTCAACTTATTGTGGATGACATCATCACTGGATGTTTGAGAGAATATGTTGGTAGGCCTGTATGAAATAGATGGGTAGCCATAACTGTCAAAATATTTGCACTCCATGGGACTGACTCGCTGAAAATGGTCTTTATAGATGATGTCATCATCATTATATAATGTGGGTAACATATCCTGCTGTGAGAGTGGTGTGCAAAGTGTGGATGTTGTATTTCCTGTTGTGTTTCTAATATGCAGGTATACTTTATGAGACAGCTTGTCAGTCTAGATGCAAACATCATTCAGGGATGCATGTAACAGAAATGAGACACGTGCAGCTATTTCCCAGGATGTTGTGAACATTTACACATTTAAACTATCACATACAGAAACACACATTTTTTCTGATCATATTTGTCTATTCATATTTGTGAAGAATTGCTGTCCACATTAATACAAGTATAAGACAATCTGAATGTGTATTGCCATTATAAAGGTGTACATGTTATGTAACAATGCATTTTTGTATTGATTTCTGTAGTGTAGTTGTATTTAGGAACAAATACTGAGTTACCAAGTTTCAAGTGCATTGGTGCAGGTAACACATGGCCTGAGTGTAAATATGTGTTCAGTCAGTAAAAAATGCCTTCCCTTGGTTGTAGTTTTATATGGACTTTAATGGGATGAAGGCTAACTAGACAGTAAACATAAGTAATACATGCTAATAAGCACTTTCCATAGTGTACCGCCAAGCAGCTGGTTTGTGCGATTGATGGCTAAGTGTTTGTGCATGCAAGATACACAGTTAAGGACTCTATCCATACTTGCTATGGAGGACACAGCTAACAGATGCTATGGTGTTCATAACTAGTTCATATCAGATGTGTGGTGTCATAAACTGCATAACCTTGAAAAAATACTTATACTTCTTATACTTATACTTCTTTCCCCGTTTGTGAGTAACTGAGCAAATGCAGGTCTCTGTTTCATTCAGAAAATTATGAGTTGTATTGGTTTGCTTTCTTCTGCTCAAACACACTAAGTGGAGAGGCACGGCAGTCAGCACTTTGGACAGAACTGAGTTGACTTTATTGCAGCAGGTGTAAGTCCATTAAGTTCTATTTTGAGCACAGATGATACTGGGTTTGAATCCAGTTCTAACTAATAAATAATTACATGTGATATTATTGGAAATGTGAGAAGGAATGACTACAGTGAAGTACTGTATAGAAACAAACAGTAGTCAAATGATTTATGTCAATAGTGCACATATGAAGTTACATATTTATACAGTCATCAGTCTAAATAAATATTTTATATGAAAATTTTAGTATGAATGGCTTTATTATACTTTAACTGTGTGTTTCCTTAGTGTAGCGGGTTTAAGCATCTCTGCACTGAGGTAACTGCACCATGCCATAGGACGTAAATAGACATTCACTGTTGCTTGGCATTGGTGCGTGATGCCAAGCACCACGCAAATGTACAGGACAAAAAGTGAAAGGCTTCATTGGGAATTTCTTATTTATGTGTGCAGTGTGTGATTATATTTTTTGACCATATTAAAGCTGTGAAAATGGGAAAAATAGGAATGTGGTGAAATGGGAGGCTTACAGTGTGAAGAACAAAAGGCAAACAATATAGGAATGTGCAGGAGGGAGTTAGGAAAGAATCATAGCTATCTGCTTCTTCAACAGTGTAAAATGAATATATATAGAATATTGGCTGAATTTGGACTGTCACCTCAACAAAGATGGGTGACAACAACTCATTCATGTTGTATAGCAAACTGGACTGAATCCAGTGTGTCAAGAAGACATATGTAAGAAGTGGAGAGCTATATATGGGCCGATATTTTTTGGGACAGGTGCCCATTTTTGAGTCCTTATTTCAGTAACAGAGGAATGCTGGGTAAAGGACATAGGTATTTCAATGTCAGGAAAGTAGGGTAGGTGAGGAAGCGGATGCAGACAAACGGGACAATCAAGTTTAGAGACAGGGATGATGAGGAACACAACAGATTAGGGGACACCATGTTTGGGGATAAGAAAGGGGACATTGGATGTCCATGCCCTTCATATGTGGGGACAGTGAAAATCTTGTCCTCACCCTCAGAACTGTCATCACTATCCCCCTCCACAGCTTGCTGTTGGAGTGCTTGAAGGTTTTGTTTGCACAGCATTCCAGTGACCATCTTCTCCATCCAGCTGGAGTGTGCACAGTGGTACTTTCCATGACTCATGCACCATGCCTGGCATCTCCTGGTGGGTGACAAAATCACCACCTCTACCAATACTCCTAGAGAATAGCACTGCACCAGCTGCTGGGATAATGCTACCTGATGTGGTGGGGCCAGGTAGCACAGGGGCTGCAGAGGCAGTACTACTAGGTTGGGTGCATCAGGGCAGGAGCCATGGGGGGGGGGGGCAGGCTGAGCCACATTGGTTGGCCTGCCTCCCTGTGCTGTAAATCATTTTGCGAGTGGCAGAAATTGATGACATCAGAACTTTGTGACCCCTCATATAAAATAAAAAAACAGAGATTAGAGGTTGTTTAAGAGAAAAAAAGATAATTAGCACCATATGTGACATAAAATAAATTACTACAATATAAATAAAATAATTTTTACTTTTACATTAACTACACTTTTTAACAACTGCAAACTATGACTGATGATTGTTCCAAGTAATCCTTACAATTTGTATACATTACAGATTTATTTATTTTACATTTGTTAACCGGGATGGTCCGACTGGATACATGTCCTTTTTCAGCGGAGGCCCGGGGAGAAAAGCTCCAACAGAGTTACATTGATAATTAGGTACAGTAAATGAGCTGAAAGAACTTAACAAAAACATAGGCTATTTACATACAAGTACAAGACTGCCATTACTATTTCTGAGATTACTACAAATGTAACATTAATAACATATTAGCAAGGACGATAGGCAGTATAATGACATAGAGTTAGACAGGATACATATTTCTTTATCACAGTATACAAAGTACTTATCATCTTAGCTAGTTGTTTATGTTTTAGTTAATGGCACAGAGCTAGTCTGGGTTTGAGCAAGGACATAGCCAGTGTGATTTGAAGTGGAGTTTTAGACTATTTTTGAATTGACTTAGAGAAGTTGCAAGCGTGATGTTATTTGGGAGAGAGTTCCATATTTTACCAGTGGTGTTGGCAAATAGCGTCACCACCTAGGTTGAGAGATTTAGTTGTTTGGACAAGGGGTCTGTTTGCTGAGCGAAGGCAGCTTAGATTGGAGTAGGGAGTCATTAAGTTTTTTAGTGCTGGGGTATTCTCAGGTTGTTTAAGGATTTTGAAGGCCTCTATGAGTTGGGACTGGTGAAGAAGGTGTGGGAATTCTATCCATCCAAGCTTTTTCAGGTTAGTACAGTGGTGTGTTCTGTAGGGTAGGCCTGTAACGAACCTGGCAATGTGATTATAGCAGGATGAGAGCTTGGCCAGATCAGATTTGTTAAGGTGAGTGAGGACAGGAGAGGCATATAGTAGGGTAGAGAGAAGGTGTGAACGGGCTGTGGCTGCCCTGGCATTCGGGTAAGGAAGGCTTTAATTCTATATAGGGTCCCAAGTTTCTTGTTGACTGACTTAATGGCTTGGTTGATATGTATATCAAATCTGAGTTTATTGTCAATGTTTACTCCTAATAGCTTTGTATAGGTGTCTGGGGAGATGATGGTCCCATTATTGGATTTTATAGTGAAGTTTTCAGTCGGAGGTCTATTGGTTGGGTAGAAGAGAAGTAACTTGGTTTTGTTTGGATTTAAGATCAGGAGATGGTTGGCAAGCCAGTTTTCGACTTTGGTGAAGCTATGTTGGGTGGTAGTTAGTAGATTTGCAAGAGAGGCATTGGAACATATTATAGTCGAGTCATCTGCATATTGAATGCAGGTGGCTTCAGGGATGACTGTTTGGATGTCGTTTATGAAGTCTGAAAAGAGGAGAGGTCCTAATATGGAACCTTGAGGAACTCCTATGGTATTTGGTAGTAGGCAGGAGAGCTTGTTTTGCCACATTACTGCTTGTTGTCTCCCAGTGAGGTAAGCTTGAAACCAGTCAAGGGCTGGAGTATCTAGATACAGGGTTTTAAAGTATATAGAAGTAACTGATGGTTTACCATATTGAAGGCTTCGATAGGTCCAGGAAGAGAGCGGAGGATTTTTTTTATTATTCCGGTTAAGATTAATGTTTTCAGTAAAAGAGAGGAGGGCAGTGGTTGTACTATGATGGGGTCTGAATCCATGTTGAGAGTCTGTGAGTAGTTTATTTTGGGTTAGATAGAGCATTAGTTGGTTGTGCATGCACTTTTCCATAATTTTGGCAAGTGGTGATAGTATGACTATAGGTCTATAGTTGGATAGTTCTGTGGATGAACCTCCTTTGTGGAGTGGAATAGCATAGGATATTTTCCAAATTGAGGGGATTGAGGCCTCGGTTATGGTTCTGTTAATTAGGATTGAGATAGGGTAGGCTACGACATCTGCAGCAATTTGCAGGTATTCAGCCAGCAGAAGATCGGCTGAAAGGGTGGTTGGCTTCAGTTTTTTCAAAATGGATCTGATAAAGGATGTGGACACTGGCTGGAAGTTAAAAGAGAGTGGTGAGTTGGGTATAGTGTTTATAGAAGTGTGGGGAGGAGAAAGTTGGTTAGCTAATGACTGGATGGTTTCTGTGAAGAAAGTATTGAATGAATTGGCTATATCTTCTTGGCTCTTGTCAGATAATGTTCCTGGGGTCAGAGTAGTGGATTTGCCTGGTTGGAGAAGTTTATTTATGCCTGCCCAGTACTTTTGAGGGTTATTCTGATGTTTATGTGGCAGATTGTAGAAGTAATTTTTCTTATCTACTATGATGGCTTTTTTAGTCTCATTTCTAAGTTGTTGGAATTTGATACGATCTAGGGGTAGTTTGGTAGTGCGCCATTTATCCCACGCTTTGTCTCTAGTTGTTATTTTGGTTTTGGTGTCTGTTGTTAGCCAGGGTGCTAGTTGAGCTTTAATTCTTATTGAGCGTTTAGGGGCATGCGAGCCAAGTATAGTAAGGAATGAATTGTTAAATGATGACACTGCCTCATCAAGGGGAAGGAACTTTAGTTTTGTCCAGTTACATGATTTGAGTTCAAGTTGAAATTTAGTTGGGTCAAAGTTTTTCTTGGATCTGATAGACCTATAAATAGGTAAGCTTGTACAATTAATTTTGTCTTTCATGATGTATGTGAGCAGGTGATCACTAAGATCATTAGGGAGAGTTCCAGACATATAGTTCTGGGGATGACTGTTGGTGAGTATCCAGTCTAGTATACTCTCTTTTTGGTTATTGTTACCTGTACGTGTGGTAGATGATATTATCTGAGAGAATCCATGTAGGTTAACAGGGATGGGGTTGGACTGTGCTGTGCATTGGTTCCAGCCAATATTAACATCGTCCAGGACAATGGTTTCTTGAGGGTAGTTGTTGGCTATCCAATGTAGAATGACCTCTAGTGTTTCTACATTGTTCCCAGGGGGAATATAGGTGACAATTAGGTTAATGCCCTTATGATTATTTAGTAGAATTTTTAGAGCTAGTATTTCAGCGTTAGAGACCTGGGGTGGTTGTATAGGGTTAGTTATGATGTTAAGTGTGCTATTATATAAGACGGCTATTCCACCTCCTCTTTTCTTTACTCTATCTGCCCTAAGTATATTGTAACCAGGAGGCAGGATCTCATTGTCTTTGGTTGATGGTCGGAGCCATGTTTCAGATAGACACATTATGTTGGGGAGGTATGTGGCTAGTACAGCATGCAGGCTATGTATCTTATTGTTTAGGCTTCTAATGTTTAAGTGGCATATTAGGAGGGAGTTGATCAGTCGGTGGGAGAGTGGTGGGCTGGTAGGATTTTGAGTTAAGGTTGGGCCTGGATTAGGATGGATGTCCCCATCTTTGGTTATGTTTTTTCTTAGATACGCTAGTAGTCTAATAACTTTGAATAGTAGTTTTAGTTCATATTTGGATTTTGGTGTTGATTGGAGTGGTTTTTTTAGAAGCAAGTGGTTGGAATTTATAATTTTTGGGGTAGTGTAGTAGTGGGCAAGTTCCGCAGTCAGTGGAGGTAGGGGGGTCTTGGTTTGGCATTTTGGATAAGAGAAACCTACGAATGTGAGATTTTCATAGCTAGTAAGAAAGTATGGCAGAATTAAGAGTGGTAAGATAAGAGGAAGGAGTTTATAATTATTTATAGACATGTTATATGTCATCAATGGGTGGGGTCAATGTGCAATATGCTTGATCAAATAATACAGTAAGTGAACAGCATGGCATGTATGGCAATTTTGTTGAAATCATTATTATATAATATTTTTAAATTATTGCACTATATATTTGTTACCAGTGGGATTTAAACCCACAACTTCTGAATACACTATTAGAATTGACTCATACAGATGGCTAGAGCTACAGAATGAAGCATGCATGCTTGACTTTACAGCGTTAAGATACACATGCTTAATTTGCTAATAATGTATTCAAGAGCAATACTTTAGATAAAATAATTTTATTCTTTTGTGCTGCATTCCTTGCTTCTCTTAGTCTTTTCAAACACTCAGCATGGGCATTTCTCTTTGCTGCTATTTCCTGGGTGGTTATAAGAGAAAAAGGGGAGAAAAAGAGAAGAACATTATGCATACCGGACTTGGCTATATCCAGCTTTCTATCTAATTTAAAGTATTATTATCTGTATATTTACCCAACTGTGGGATATCAGCAGTCCTAAATTCATCCAGCCAGTGGTTGAGTTGTTCCTGCTTGTTCTTTTTCAGATCATTGTAGTGGTGCCCACATTGCTCTCCAGTGTGTGGAATGCCAGTCGCACTGGAGACAGCCTTGGTCAGACTATTTCAAGCCTCAGATTTCTATTGAGATCTGGTATTGTCCCCCAACAGTAGCCTATGACTGTGATGTTTCATGAGTAGTACAATTCTGGTCTCCTCTACACTTCATCTTTGAGCCCTAAATTGAGCACCTTCCATTCTAGCTCCTGCCATGTCTGTACAGGTCCAACACCAACAGTTAGTCTTTTCCCGCCAATTTGAGATATCTCATTTTACAGCTAGTGCGCAAACCCAAACAACTATGCCAGCCACATTTTTATAGTGTTAAGTGGAGATCAACAGTACCAAACATAGAGAGGTAGTTTATGAACTAGGAAGGGTAATGTGGCAGTTGACATTCGTTTTTGGTTTGGATGCTGTTGTATCTGTTAGTTGATTTAACTTTGCAGACATGTATTGGGGATATCATTTGTATGACTTGACACATTTTTGGGGTCTTTTACACATTGCTAAAAGTAATTTGTGCAATGTGGGATTCACACTTATGTAACATAGACAAAACATATTAGTCCACATGGGTGTTTTTTTATCCTTGCCACAGATGAAGTGCTTGTCAGACATGATCATTAACCATGTATGTGTGTAACCTGATAAGGTCCTAGTTTATACATACATGTGTGTATGAAGTATGAGGTCCATCCAAGGCCAGAAAAGGCAATTATAATTACAGAAACATAATTGTCAGTATACCCTCTGTCACACATAATTCATATGTGCACTGGTGCTATGCATATTTATTATTTATAATTACGTTTACATTGTCCTTTATTTTTTAAAATTGAGTGGAAAAGCATTAATAAAATTGTGGGTGTGCTAGATTAGAACCCTGACACACCTGTATTGTGAGTATTAACTTATACCATTGGCAGCAGGGAAAGTTGGGATGTAAGTGCATTTTTTACATTCATTACTGTGCAGAATGCTCATTGCAATTGAGACCTTGTTTGTCTAACCTGCTCATTAGTTATACATATACATTAAAGAGCTGAGTATTTAACCATGTATGTGTGTAACATGAAAGTTCAGAAAATAAATGGTTAATTGTAGAATCATAATTCTACTTATACAGACAGTTACACATTTAATATTATATCTGATATCCTGTGTATGCTCAATTCACCTGCTAAAGATAGTTATTTCTATGTGTAATTATTTTTAATGTTCATGTTTTTCTAAAGTAAGCTGGAACAGGAGTAATAAAAATTTGCTCTTTGCTGTATTAGAACACAGGCTCACATGTATTATAGCCCTTAACGTACACCTGTTGCCACAGGAACAACTGGGACAGCAGCTGTCTATTTTCACATTCAGTAGTACTATGAGCTGGTCTAAAACCATACAGTGTAGGTGATAGAAACTGGTTGTTAAGAAGACAGTTTAGAAGTTGTACATGTATATATCTTTTAAGGAGCTTAGAGATGGGAGACAGGATAGCTATAGAACAGTAGTTGGAGATATCTGTAGAGTTGCCACCTTTGTGGAGCAGTAGAATAAATGACTTTTTACAGAGTTTTGGGACATGGGATTTGAGGATGGAACTGTTAATGAGTATGCTGGTAGGGTAAGCAATAGCTTTGGCTGCTAGTTTTAGATATTCTGTAGGTAGGTTATCAGCTGCGGTAGAGCAAGGTTTGAGTTTGAGAAGTAGTAATTTTATGATATTAGTTTGAATAAGCATAAGGGTGAAGGTGATTATGGAATGGGTAGTTGCATGACAAGGAAGTAAAACCTGAGAGTAATGCTACTTAATGCTAGAAGTCTAAACCTCAAAATGCACTCACTTGAGGCACTCCTTAAAATGGACAACATTGACATCTATGCAGTGACATAGACCTGGTTCAAGGCTCCAGAGAGCACCCCTGCATTACCAGGCTATAATTCATACCACACCTTTCGGCCACCTAACCTGGACTGAAGCACTAAAGGTGGAGGCATGTCCATATTCATTAAGGATATCCACACCTCCAGGCTAGTTGCTCAGCATAATGCATCCGAGATTATCCAAGTGCAACTAACTCTGGGCAAGACTGCAATCCAAATTGTAGCTTGCTACAGATCCCCCACCATGCCCTAGGATTCCCACTCCTCATTTCTTGTCACACTTTATAAATATTAGGGTACAACCTAACACCCTATTAATGGGCGATTTCAACTACCCCCCTTTAACTGGAAAAACTACTCATGTACCAACTCTTGTGCTCAACGTTTTCTGGAATTCATAAATTCCAACGCCTTGGATCAACTTATCCACACCCCCACCAGGGGCAGCAATATCCTAGACCTGGTCATTACCAATATGGGCAACTGGTGTTCCACACCAGAGGTCAATTCCTCGGTCAGATCCAACCACAAGCAAATCACCCTAGACATCCACATCCCACCCCCACTCCCCATTAGGGAAACCACTGTAAAAAATGTCTCCAAAGCCAACTTCACGCTCCTTAAGACAGAAGTGGCAAACTTCACGACACACATGCTGACGGACAATAAAGGTACGACTGCTGAATCCTATACAATTGCACTTTGTAAGCACTTACATGAGTGCATGGATCGTGCAATCCCTAACAGAACCAAGATGCTATTCTCCAAAAAAGGAAGCCAATCTGGTAGTCCCCTGCCATAAACAAACTCTACAACAGAAGAAAGAAACTGTTGCAAAAAAGTGTAAAATCCCATGATTGGAGGAACTTCATGGTCAGCCTCAGTAAGAAGCTGAGATCCCTCATAAAATCCTCCAAAGCTATTTACGAAAACAAAATCACCATTGATTCTAAAGACAACCACAAAACATTCTAAAGCTATGTCAAGAATCTCAATGGCAACACTCAGATCTGCTCTGAGTTACAGCACAAAGACACTAAATAAATAGAACCAACTGATATTGCCAACATCCTGGCAGATAGGTTCAGTGCTAACTTTACCCCTTTCTCATCCCCTAAAGGGCCCATCTCTACACCAGAAAAATGCAAAGTTCCTGTAATCATGGCTGCACAAGTAAAAATCACACTCTTCAAAGCCAAGAACACAGCATCCATGGGACCTGACAACATCCCAGGCTGCATTCTACATGAACTACAGAACAAATTGGCACCCCACCTAAGTACCATGTTCAATCATAGCCTCACCTCAGGCTATGTGCCCACTGAATGGCGCAAAGCAATGGTTATCCCACTCCACAAAGGGGGAGCCACAATGGACCCTGGGAACTACCACCCCATTAGCCTGATGGGCCTGGTCTGCAAGGCTATGGAATGTATCATCATGAAACCTATAAACAATGACATTGGTAATCTCCAAACTCTGGATCCTACCCAGTTTGGGTTTGTAAAAGGCAGATCATGTCTTCTAAACCTGATAGACTTCTTTGAAGCGGTCACCAAAGCCGTAGATGAGGGTAAGGTGGTTCACACAGCCTATCTAGATCTCACCAAGGCTTTTGACACCATCCCCCACTCTGGAATTATAGATAAACTCACTAAACTAGGTATAAATCCCTATGTCACAAGATGAGTTGCCAACTGGCTCACTGACAGAACCCACACTGTGAAAGTAGCAGACTCTAAATCCAACTTCAGACCAGTGACAAGTGGAGTACCACAGGGTCCAGTCCTAGGTCCTCTCCTGTTTGGTATCTACTTCTCTGAAGTACAGACTAACACAGAAGGTCTTTGGCTAACAAAGTTTGCAGATGACTGCAAACTAAGAGCCATAATCAAAACTCCTAATGATGTGGACATCCTACAATAGGGCCTTACTGAGACAGATGCCTGGTGTCAAAGCCATGGCCTCAAGCTCAATGCCAAAAAGTGCATTGTCATCCCTTTTGGTAAAAACTCTGTACCCGTGAACTACCACATAGACAGTAGTCTACTTAACACTGAAAGTGTTATAAGATACCTTGGGACACAGGTGGACAGTAGTCTCTGCTTTGATAATCACATTGCCACAGTAGTCAGGAAATCCTTCTACGTGGCACACCTCATCACAAAAGGTTTCTCATCCAGGAAAAAAGAGGTCATTGTTCCCCTCTACTCATCACTCATTAGATCCATTATAGAGTACAATGCCCCTTTTGGTATGTACCTCACAAGACATCTACAATAACTGGAAAGGCCACAGAAATACCTTACAAAGAGGATTACTGGCCTCAAACAGATGCCCTACAGAGACCGTCTCAAAAAACTCCAGCTTTACTCTGTTGCATATCGCCTATTCAGAGGCGATCTCTGCCTAACATACAAAGCTATGTCAAACCCAGAGCTGTTGGACATGCTCCACTTAAAGAAATCCCAATCCCTCTGAGCTACATGCTCTAGGGACCTAAACCTTGTCATCACAATAAACAGAATGTGCTGGAGGGATAGATTCCTGTCCCAGAGACTTCCCATACTCTGGAACAAACTACCTATCTATATCAAACAAAGCTCGTCATTAGCACTCTTCAAGAAAAATCTTGATGATTGGGTGGGAGATAGGAAATTCACCCTGGGGATCACTTCTGTGGCTCTGCTTGACAGCAGCACAGGAAAATAATTTTCTTGGGTGGCAAAAGCCAGGGTACCATTTAGCTAGGCTTATATAGGCCCTAGAGCCAATAGCCTACTACCTACTTATGAACCTATGAACCTAAAAGGACTGAAGGAGGATGTAGTGGAAGGAGGGCAATTAGGAGATGATTGTCTTACTGGTCTGTTATGATTAGAACTCTTTGAGACTGGAGAGCAGTGGGACTGATGAAAGTTGGCTGTGAAGTTTAATATACTATTGATAAAGTGAGAGTTGAACAGACTGGCTATTTGTGATGGAGTTTTATCAGGATAAGAACATGGATTACTTTTAGTACAAGGGCTTAGGAGTGAAGTAATGGATGTCCAGAATATTCTAGGGTTCTGCTTATGATTGGTTTGAATTTTTAGATAGTACTCTTTTTTGTCATTGGTTACTTGTTTTTTTACCTGATTACAGAGCTGCTTGAATTTCAACACATCTGAATGGATTTTATTTTTTACCCGTTGTTTCCAGGCTTTGCCCCTAATTGGCTTTAGTTCTTTAGTTTGCTTAGTTAGCCAAGAGGCATGTTGGTTTTGATTCTTTTTACTTGAGGAGGTGGAGGCTGTTTAGAGTTTCTAGAAATGTTGCATTAAAATACTTCACCGCATCATCTAAAGATAGTATTTTTAGGATGCTTCAGTTCAAATTGTTTAGGAGATTGATAAATGTGTATGGTTTGAAATTGGTGAGATTCCTTATTTGTGTATAATGATGTTCCTTTTGGAAGGAGGGAACTGAATGTAAACCCCTTTGTTGTAAGATGGGTTGCCAACTGGCTCACAAACCAGACACACATTGTCAAAGTGGGTGACTCCACATCAACCAGCAGACCTGTCACCAGCAGGGTGCCACAAGAGTCAGTACTAGGCCCCCTACTGTTTGGTATATACTTCTCAGAGGTTCAGGTCAAAACTAAAGGGTTGTGGCTGACCAAGTTTGCAGATGACTGCAAACTAGG
The DNA here is from genome assembly GCF_019279795.1 of Protopterus annectens. NCBI lineage: Eukaryota > Metazoa > Chordata > Ceratodontiformes > Protopteridae > Protopterus > Protopterus annectens. Next base: position 6,805,311 of record NC_056746.1, read on the forward strand.
TACAATCACTGCTTCCCCAAATGATGCCAGTATACTCCAGGAGAGTCTCAAGCAGATCAACGGCTTGTGTACTAGTCACGGTCTAAAAGTGAATGCAAAGAAATGCATCATCATTCCCTTCAGCACAAGCAATGTCCCCTCACACTATCAAATCATCAACAATACCCTAAGTACCCATGAAGTGGTCAGAGAGCTGGGATCACAATTTGACTGTGACCTTAACTTTGACCACAATGTGTCTACTGTAGTAAGGAAGAATTTCTACATAGCACACTTGATTTGTAAAGGCATGGCTTCAAGAGCAAAAGAAGTTATAACCCCCTAGACTCATCACTTATCCAGCCCATAATTGAGTATAGTGCCCCATTTGGCATATACCGTACTAAGCACCTGCAGCAATTAGGGAATCCTCAGAGGTTTCTAATAAAGAAAATCAAGGCACTCCAGCATGTGCCTTACACAGACTGACTAAAGTCCCTGTCACTATACTCCATATCATATAGACTTCTTAGGGGAGACTTATGTCTGGCCTACACAGCAATCTAAGACCCAAACCTAATGAACTTGCTGCATAGCCTTAAATCAAATGGGACTGGGGCTACCAATTCCAGGGACCTAAATATAGCCTGCAACTTAAATTGGACATGCTGGAGGGACAGATTTACCTCATAGCAACTGCCGTGTCTTTGGAACAGGCTACCAGTTCATGTGAAGCAGAGCATCTTTATGATATTGTGCAAGAGGAAGTCGGATGAGTAGATGAGGCACCATAAATTCTTATCAGGGATAGAGTCCACAACTCTCCTAGACATGGGCAGTCATAACTAAATGCAATCTTGGGTATTGACTAGCATTTGTATGGCATTACATTCGGATGAAATGGCTAGGCTGAAAATGACCTCCAGGTTGATAACCTAGTAATCTCCTATGATCCTATGACCCTACGATCTTATGAACTGTTCTATGCACAAATGTGGGAGATGATCACTAAGTGCATTTGGAAGAGTACCAGCTATGGAGATTTTACTTGGATCAGTAACCCATATCCAGTCTAGGATGGAACCTTCATTATTACTCCTGTTGAATCTAATTGGAGTGATGATGAGTTGGGTGAATTTGAATAGGTTTATGTTTTAGGATGGGAATTTGGAACAGAAGTTTAGCCAATTAATATTGACATCACATAGAATGATGGTTTCATTTTTAAGTGTATTATAAATCCAGGCAAGGATGTCTTTTGGAATAGGTATGTTATTGCAACGGAGTATATATAGAACTGTGATACATATTCTTTTAGATATGTTTATTTTTAGAAAAGAAATGAGAATTTTGGCGTTAGAGAACTAAGGAATAATATTTGAATAAGGGGACTATTGTAAGTGTTAGGGAAAAGGAGTGCAATGTCACTTCCTTTTTTGTGAAGTCTATCTGACCTTATGGCATTGAAGCCTGGAGGGAGAAATTCAGTCGTTTATGTTAGGTTTGAGCCAGGTCACAGGAGCAGTGATGATGTCTGCTAGATTATGAGATACCCAGGCATAAATGTCAGTAATTTTGTTATGAATACCTTGGAAGTTTAGTGTAACAATATTTAAGGATTTATAGGAAGTAGAGGGGTTAGGTAGAGTTGATAGGTTAATAGTGGATGTAGGTCCTGGATTAGGGTGGATATCACTGCATAAGGGTAAGTTTGAGAATCTGAGACAGTAAAAGGATGGTAATTGGTTGCTTTTTGATCTGCTGAGGTGATTTGGATCGTAGAAGATAGTGCATTTTAATGGAAGTATTATCAGTTTGGGGAAGAGCAATGGGCTTATTTGAAATAAGCTGGGAGATATATTAGAGTAGCTGTTTGATGTGTTAGACTGGAAGGATGTGACAGATGGTGGTTTGGAGAGAAAGGAGATGGAGTTGAGGGCTGCATAATTTAATAACAGAAAGAAAAATAGGGAGAAATGGGAAAGAAGCAGTATATTTATCCCTGTGAGTGACATTAAGGAAAGGTGGTATGAAGTGGCAGTAGTGAAATGGTTAGATTAGATCAGTTAGAAAAAAACAGAGGTTACAGTGTGGTATAATGTAATAGAAGAAATATGAGGAATGCAAGTAAATATTAATAAAGTGAAAAAATATTATTGGTGAGATTAAGGTTAGCTGGGGAAACTAGGAGACGAGAGGACAACTGACATGAGATGATGAGTTAGGTAAGCAAGAGTTTAAGTACAGGGTGAGATAGTAGAGGGAGAGGTTTGATTACAGATAGGAGATGTGTGCTAATGAATATGAAGTTACTGCTGGAGTGTGAGGAGTGACAAGAGAGTAGGAATGGTGGAAGGGAATTAAAGAGGGCAGTATATAAATAGAGGTTGGGTGCAGAGGTAATTGATGAGACTGAGATTGGTCTGTCTAGGAACAATGGGCAGTGTTAAGGTGTATAAATTTAGATATAGTGGGGGAGTGTGAGAATTGGGGGTAGGGTAGGTGAATGGAGTAGGTAACACCAAGCCTGTGAGGAACTGTGAGTGGAGAAGAAGAACTATCAGTAAGGTAGTTCATGCAGTATATATGTTTAGAGAAAATATGTCTGAAGTGGGAGGGTGTTATATAAGCAGAGGACTGTGGTAATGTATTATCCTATGAAGAGCTAGTTTAGGGGAAAGCATAAGATATAGGTTGATATTGAGGTAAAGTTATAGTGTTGCATTAAGGGGCTACCTGTGTTAAAATAGCTCCAGGAATGCATGGAAAGTAGTGAAATAGAAGTTGGTTGCTTAATGCATAAAGATAGTTGTTAGATGGATTAGATGAAAGAATAAAGGAAGCAAAGTATAGGGGAGGTTAAACAAATTAATAGTGTTAAGTTTTAGAAATGAAATACAGAGTTACTAGAGCAGTGAGATGGTAAGGAAAAGCAATGTCTGAGGAACTCAGGTATGCCGTCCCTAACAAAAACACTATATGCTAAAGCTACCACTGTTATCATTGAAAAAAAATGAGGGTACTGTGGTATTCCGCTGGTGAATTGGAACATAAGAATTGTGAAATTTAACTATGTTAATGGAAAACATACAAGTCTCTTGTGGTGTAATTCACCTGTGAGAAGAGATGGGTGTAAGGACTTCCTTTGGCTTAAGTCTGTGCATCTTTGACTTCCAATAAGGTGGACAGGAACTTGCGACTGTACTGGGCAGAGGGTCCTTTTGTCAAGTCTCTTGTGGTGTAATTCACCCCTTGAAAAGAGATAGGTGTAAGGACTGGCTTTGGGTTAAGTCTCTGTGTCACTGATTTCCAATAAGGTGGACAGGAACTGGTGATTGTACTGGGCATAGTGTCCTTTTGTCATAGGAGGCATAGCATTCCAGGGATGGGCTGTGGAGTGTTAGCAGAAGGGAAGGTAAATGTGAGACCTGAGCCATGATATAAATATACTATATACTGTATGCATCATCTTGTTTACCAAGTTATGCACACACTTGATTCACAGCTGTAATTTATACAGTCTTTATCATACAAGTAACTTCACATTGAATTTAATATATGTATCCATTTCGCTGTGTTTGCACTAAGCTGTGTGCAGTGTGAATATTAATATGATTAAAAAAAACAGAAAAAGGGAAAACATTACAAGTACATTTTAAAACACATTACAGATTTTTGCACAACTCTGCCTTTGAACTGTCAGACTACTGAGCCTACAAAACACAGTAAGGGGAGTCTTATCTCTCTTGCCACAGAAACAGCTTTGCAGCAAGAATGAAAATCATTGTGCATATAAGCAAATCCCATTTCCACCACAGTATTATAAATACATATAACATTAGCACACTCTCAGTTGTTTGTACGAGTGTTGCTTACATATTTAGTGCAATCAATGATCACACATTTATGAGTATTGTTTGCAACAATGCAGCTGCATCTTCTCTTTATATTGTGTTTATTCTTCTCTTATGTGTGCTGTACTCTTACACTTGCAGTCTATAGGACATTTTGTATCATTGTCCTTAAAATGTATGACAATATTACATGACAATAAAATATGGTTTTCATTAAAGGAAGGACAGTTTGGCTATTAGCACACAGAAAGTGAGAAATATGTGCTGTTCACTTTCATTTTAAAGCTTGCTACAATTATCTACACTTTGTAAGTGTATACTGGGTTACACAGCCGCTGCAGGTAGGGAGTCTGAATTGTTGTTGTGTATTCCTTCTCCCTCCCACTGTTCATTCACATTTGCAATCCATTAGCAACAAACACTGTTTACATCTGTGACATGAAGCCAAAAGTTTGGGATTCAACAATTCTAATGAGTTCACACCTCATTTGCATCTTCACTGTACTCAGAGGCCTGAATCTACATCATAAGAAAGTAAGGTGAGGAGTTTGTGTATTTGTAGAACACAGATGATTGATATTCATTTTGATTTATCTGCACAGAAGGCTTCCAATGTTGTTAAGATATACTTGTATTTTCCATGTACATGCTAGAGTTGTTAACATGTTACAAAGAAAACTTTTATATATGCACCGTAGGAGATTAAACTGTTATCTGTATGCGCTTCTTATTGTTCACTCTTGGTGTAGGCATTTTGGCATACATTGACTTTCACAGATAGACAGCCTTATTAACTGTTCATTACAAGTGGTATTGTTAAAACTGGTTACCTTACAGTCTTATATCTTATTCCATGGAAATGTAAAGTACTTATATTGTCAATGACACAGGGGTGTTATGCTTCTAAGATGGTCCATAGACATCACCAGAGAAGTGCTGGGCACAGTGAGAGGTAACTAGCTATCATATACAATTGACTTTTGTGTTGTAAATGTATACATATTTTGTGACAATTGTGTGGAAAGCATTTCTAACAAGTATATTATGTGTTATTCTTCTGTTGCCACAGCAGAAGCTGGGTTTCAAGAGTTTTAGTCTTCTTGGTATGTCATAGGATCATAGGAGGTTACTAGGCTAATGGCCCTGGGGCCGTTACAAACCTAGCCATGTTATACCCTTGCTTCCTTATAGACCAGGAGATATAGTCTATATTTGCATACAAATCTGTGATCAGCACTACCTGCCCCTATCAAGGAGGGACACAGGTGCAAACCCCTGGAATAAATTTGTGGTTTCCCATCTGGTTGTCTAAGTTACACTTAAATATAATCATAGAGAAGCTCTCTTTATCATGAATTGGAAGTTTATTCCAGGGGAGTAGCAATCTCTGGGAGACATATCTGTCTCTACAGCATGTTCTATTTATGTCGCAAGCTAGGTTAAGGTCCTTAGATTGAGTGAGTCTTGTCCAATTTGACTTGCGGATCTGTAGCAATTCTATTAGTGCAGAGTCCAAGACTGCTCTGTAGGCCAGGAACAGGTTGCCTCTAAACAGTCTATATGACACAGAGTACAGTGACAGTAATTTCAGTCTATACATGTAGGACATGTGCTGTGATGCTGAATTTTCTTGGTGAGAAACCTCTGAGGTCTCTCTGGTTGCTGCAGGTGTCTGGTGAAGTACATATAAAAGGGAGCATTGTAGTCTATCATTGGTCTGATGAGAGACAAGTACAGGGGTGTTATAACCTCCTTTGCTCTGGATGCTATACAAGATGAGCACTGTAGAAGGCCTTCCTCACTACTGTGGATACATGCTGATCAAAGTCGAGGCAACTATCACCCTGTGTTCCCAAATCTCTCACTACTGAGTTTGAACTTGGGGTGTTATTGTTGATATTGTAAATTGCAAGGGCATCCCCCTTGCCGAATGGGATGATAATGCATTTTTTTGCGCTGAGTTTAATACTGTGGTTTTGGTGCCAATCATTTGTCTGTGCGAGCCTATTTTGTAGTATGTTGACATCATTCAGAGATTCAACGACTGCTCCCAGTTTGCAGTCATCAACGAACTTTGTCAGACCTAGACCATCTACTTTTGCTTGAATTTCTGAAAATAGATCCCAAACAGTAGAGGACCTAGTACTAGTCCCAGTGTAACACCACTGGTGACAGGTCTGTTGGTAGAGGTGGTATCCCCAACTTTGGCTGAGTGTGTTTTGTCAGTGAGCCATTTGGCTACCCACCTAATGATGTATGGGTTGATCCCTAGCTGGGTGAGTTTCTCAGTGATGCCAGAGTGGGTGATTGTGTCAAAGGCCTTGGCTAAGTCAAGATAGGCCATATGCACTGATTTGTCTTCATCCAGGGCTTTGGTGACATTCTCAAAGAAATCCACTAGATTTAACAGTCATGATCTTCCCTTGACAAAACCAAACTGGGTCGAGTCAAGAGTTTGAAGGTCTCCTATATTTTTATTAATAAGGTCCATGATGAGTCTCTCCATGGCCTTGCAAATAAAGCTGGTTAGACTTATGGGTCTATAGTTCCCAGGGTTGGTTGATGGACCCCCTTTGTGTAAGGAGATATGGTTGCTGTTTTCCATTTGGTTGGGACAAAGCCAGTGCTTAGGCTTTGGTTGAAGAGGGTACCGAATGGTTCCTCCAACTCGTGTTTTAGTCCATTTAGAATGCAGCCTGCGATGTTGTCAAGGCCCATTGAGGCTGTGTTTTTGGCCTTGTAGAGTGTGGGTATGACCTGCTCTTTGGAGATACTAGGTGGAGGACTGGTGACAGGTAAGCTATGGGATGTGATTGGTGGGGAGAGGGGGATGAAGTTTTTGCTGAACCTATCTGGTAGCAGGTTGGCTATTTCTGCAGGTTCAGTGAGGGTGGTACCATCCAGTACTAACTCTGCACAAATCTGGGCCTTCCCATTTAGATTTTGGATATAGCTAAATAATGCCTTATAGTTATCCTTAGCTGTGGATGCTAATTTAATTTCGTAGTTAGCTTTAGAGGATTTTACAATGTGTCTCATTTGCCTTTTCAAGCTGTGGAGGATGCTCTTCCATTGCTGAGACCATTCCCCCTTGCTTTTGGGCAGCATTTTCTTCCTCTTATTGTATAGCCTATTTATGCTGGATGTCCAACAGGGTGGCTTTTTTTCTTGAGGACCTTGTTTTGTTCCTTTCAGTTATGGCTGAATCAATACATTTGCATAGGTGTTTACACAGGGCATTGGTGTATACTTCAGTATAGGCATCCGTGTCATCAGCGAGGACAGGGGGGTTGAAACTATTAATGCCATCACTTAGGGAGGCTATAGTTTGCTTTGGTGAAGTTTTTTAACCTGATTGCTCCTGATTGGGGGGGGGGGTCAGGTATGATTGCTACTACGAATGAGACTGATTTTTGATCAGATTTTATCAGGGAGGGCCCCAAACAAAGAGTGGTATAGTGATCTCCCATGTTGGTGAGCACCAGGTCAGGGACTTTTGTGCCCCTTGTGGGGTGTAAACTATCTGCATCAGGACATTTGAGTTAGCAAAGTATAGGAACTTTTGGGTGAGCATGTTTGTACTTGTATATCATTCCCATTCGATGGAAGGATAGTTGAAGTCACCAATAACCAGAGTGTTTGGCTGTATTGTGTGTGACTGAAGAAGGTCCAGGTAGGCAGTGTGCTATCATGGTTCATGGTGGGGGACCTATAACTGACAATGATGTGGAGGGGGTCATGGTAAACAATGCAGTACTCCATTAATATTCCTTGTTTTGGACTAAACATTGTTTTTTGTGTGAGTGTGATATGTTACAAGCACAACAACCTTATATCACACACCTTATACTAAGTTACATCAGCAGGTAACAGTATGCAAGGATCTGCCATTCATTTATGTTTTTTTTATTGTGATACTCCATGTTCGACACTTACCTTGATAGTCTAGCAGTTACAAGTGTTTTATTTTGGGGCCGAATCTGTGTGATGCTAGTAGTACACAGCCATTACATGGGTAATTAATGGTTGTGAGTATTGCTTGCCATCAACATTACTGTATTTATGTGCATAGGATGCAGGTTTTACCCCCTTAGGTGGTAAGTGTGTGTGTGCTATCCATTGCCTGTTGGCCATGGCAAGGGCATATTGTGCACACCTACATCTACCTACAGTGGCTGGTGGTTTCCCCTCTTACTCCTCACCTGTGTAATGCTGTGGTGACCTTGCCAGTGGTAGTGGAATGTGTGCCTCTTTCCCTTGGTGTTCCTGCTTCAGCTGTTTTCTCAGAATAATATTGTGAAGGATGGAGCAGACAGTGAAAATTTCAGCACAAGTAAGGGGATTGTACTGCAGAGCTCCACCAGATGTATCTAGGCACTGGAAACATGACTTCAGCAGCCCTAACACATGCTCTATGATATTTTTGGTTTGAGTGTGTGCTTCATTATAGCATTCTTTGTTGAGTGGGTGTGCATTTCTGATGGGTGTCATCAGCCACGGCTCCAGTGTATACCCTTCATCCCCTGTGGGATATCACCCCTGGAAAGCCTGTGATAGAGTTGTGAGTTGTGCCAGGTGTGTGTTCTGGTAACTGCCGATTTTGCTAGCACGCACACATTCAAGATGATTCCCTTAGCATAGCATATGACCTGGTAGTTAATGGAGTGGACGCTCTTTCTGTTTATGTTCACCCTTCCCTGCTCCCCAGGTGGTACTTTGATTTCAATGTGCATGCAGTCTGTCACACCTAGGACTTCAGGGAAGTGTGCTACAGGATAGAAATCCTGCACAGTTGCCTCTCTGTCCTCGGGTATGGGGAAACTGTATATAATCACTGGCATGTTGTAGCATCGCATTCAAGAACTGATATACGATCCTGGATGCTGATGCCTGTGACACCCCAGCTTATCCCCTGTTGGCCTCTGAAAGGTTTCTGTAGCTAATATTCTAGGTGCTGGGATATCTAATTTTATGAAACATGCCTCTAATCTCTGTGCTAAAATTCTTGTATAAATTTTGGGTCTATATTATAAGAATGAATGATCAGATGATTGAACATTGTTATATCGTCCCCTAAAGCATGAAAACTCAAAACAGCAAGCAACCAGAACAGCGATTTTTTTCCCAGGGAAAAAAAAATCTCTGTTCCCAAAAAAGACAAACAAAAAAACAAAACACTAAACACACACCCCCCCCACACCCCCCCACACCCCCCTACATAAATATACCAACTCCGAGATTGCACTACAGTGAAGGAAATGGCGCAACCCGGACGACGGCCCAGCGATTTCTTTCCCTGGGAAAAAATTTGCTGTTCTGGCCATTCGCTATTCTGCTGGTTCAACATTTCGTGTTCAAACTAACACGTTCCATCATCTGATCGTTCGCTAAACTATAGTAGACCCTAAATTTTTACTTCCAGTAGAAGTAATGAAATAGGCAGATTGTTAAGTGAACATATGAGATCTTTTCCTTCTTTAGGAGAAAGGCAAATATCTGTTATAGCAAATGTTTACTGTGTTTTTCCCAGCTCTACACACTGCATAGAGCTGCTTACTGAATACAAAATGGTGTGCTATCATTTCAGCGTCCCACCACGAAGTGTACATAGTCTTAGTGGACCATGTAGGCTTTATTGAATCCACACACATATTTTTCCCCAATAATAAGAGATGGCTGTAAGAGATGGATTATACATTAGGAGATGCAATGGAAATTTGATGCTTTTGAACTGTGGTGCTGAAGAAAACTTTTGAGAGTTCAGTGGACTTTCTGAAGATCAAATCAGTCAGCACATAAGGAAATAAACCCAGACTATTCCCTGGAAAGTCTGCGATTAAAGCTAAAACTTGCATACTTTAGTCACATAATATGAAGATGGGAGTCACTAGAGAGAACACTGTTCCTGGGAAAGCTTGAAGGAAGAAGAAGGGGAAGACAGATGCTAAGATGGATAGACAACATTGCTAAAGCAATGAATCTAAATTTTCAACAACTAAATGAAACAGTTTTTGACAGCCAGGTCTGGCATGCTAATGTCCTTGAGGTCAAAAAGATTCATGGTTAAGTGAACAACTTAACAACAACTACTACAAGGAAGTTTATTAACACAAGGTTTCTCATGACTTAGCACAGATTGGCTACTTTGTGCAGCTCCTAAATCACCGCCAAATTTCCGCTGAAGATATAAGTAATTTTAGCAGACTCATGCAATTGCAATCAGCAGATCCCTTGCTTCTCGCAAATCAGCTAGTCCAGAGAGGATTATGTCTGAATTTGGCAAGAAACTTAGACACGTCTTGGCTCCATTACTCACTATTTTTGCATGCAAACTCAAAGTATCAGAGGACTTAGCACACATTGACATCTTTGTCCAGTTCCTAAATCACTCCAAATTTCCACTGAATATGTAAGCAATTTTAACAAACCTACACAACTGCATGAAATCACGATAGTAAATTCCTAGCTTCTTATAGGTTCATAGGTAAGTAGTAGGCTAGCTGCCCTTGTGGGCCATTTTAAGCCAGTTTTCTTTTTTTGTGCTCAAATTAACTTATCCCATTTGGTTAGAGATTGTCCTTACCCATCTTATGGTTAATAATATATATTACCCCTAATAAGAGTAACTGGGATCATATCATAGATAATTTGAGGGGGTCCATGCATGGGATGAAGCATTTAGGAGCTGCCTCTGTCCATTAATATTTCAGAGACAGTCCTGGGGTAAATTTTCTGTTTCCCATCCATACATCTAAGTTGCCCTTGAAAATGGATAGGGATGAATTTTGATTTATATGGATGGGGACTCTGTTCAAGAGCAGTGGTATCCTCTGCAAAATATACCTGTCCCTCCAAACCATTCTGTTGATGTTGCAGAAGATGTTTAGGTCCCTTGAATGAATATTTTTGGTGCCATTTGACTTGCTGATCTACACTAAATCAGTCAGCTTTGAGTCAGAGGATGCCTTGTATGCCAGAAACAGGTCACTTCTTAGCAGTTTGTAATACCAAGTATAGTGATATATCTTTGAGTATGACACTTTGTTTAGGCCTTGTTGTATGTGTCTGGACAGATACATGTCAAAGGTGGCATTATATTCAATAATTGGCCTAAGGAGGGCTGAGTAAAGGTGGGCAGTGACATCCATAGATATAGACACAAGCCATTAGTTTATAAGGTGTGCAATATGGAGGAATTTCTTACAACAATGGACACATGTTGGTCAAAAGTTAGGCCATTGTCCAGATAAATTTCCAAATCTGAAACAACTGGATTAATTCTTAGGGGCATATTATATGGTAGTTCTCTTAGGTAGATAACTTTTCAAAGGATACAATAATGCATCTTTTGGCATTTAGTTTCAGTCCATGATTTTGAAACCAGCTATTCATTTGGGACACACCTTCCTACAGGATGGCTAATTCATATGGGGATTCAGTGACTGTGCCTAGTTTGCGGTCATCTGCAAATTTAATCAGCCAGAGCCCTTTAGTATTGCCTCTTACTTCAGAGAAGTAGATGTCAAGCAGGAGAGGTCCCATCACAGAACCCTGGGGGACTCCACTGGTGACTGGTCTCTTTGTGGAGGTAACTTCCCCTAGTTTGATTTCCTGCATCCTATCAGTGAGCCAGTTGGCAATCCATGGTTGGTGGGATAGAGGTTTATTCTCAGTTTATTTAGCTTTTTCTACTATTCCTGAGTGGGGAATTGTGTCAAAAGCTTTGGCCAGGTTGAGGTACGTGGTGCATATTGTTTTGCTTTCATTCATTACTTTGGTAACATTTCCAAAAAAATTCACCGTGCTAAATAAGCATGATCTGCCCTTGATGAATGCAAACTGAGATGGGTGCAGTGTATGGAAATTAGTTCCATTATAAGTCTTTACATGGCTTTGCATATGTGGCTGATTAGGCTTATGGGTCTGTAATTGCCTAGGTCTGTGGAAGGTCCTCCTTTACGCAGGGCAATGATTGTAGTTGTTCTTCATTTGTTTGGTACAAAACTTGTGTGGAGGCTGAGACTGTTGTTAGGGTTGTGGCTAAATCATGCTTCATGACAGTTATGATTCATCCAGGGATATTGTCAGGACCAATCGATGCATTATTTTTAGCTTTTGACAGCACTTTTAGGATCTGGTCTTGTGTGATAGCTGGAAGTGAGCTAGTTTCAAGTATATCTTCAGGGAAAGACATAGGGGAGACAGAGGTAAAGTTAGAGCTAAAATTATTGGCCAGTAGGTTTGCTATATCTTCAGCTTCAGTGTAGGTAACATCATTCACAATCAACATATTGCTGCATTGTGCTTTTGATACTATGAAGATAACTAAAGAATGCTATTATTATTTATTTTAAAATAAAAAATAATAATAACACATTGCTGCATTGTGCGTTTGATATTATGAACATAACTAAAAACGCTATGTGATTGTCTTTGTTTGGGCAGATATTTTTTACCTTTTATAAAGCTTGTTGATATTATGATTCCACCATGTGGGTTTGTGCCTGGGGTTTGCCCTGCACTTGTTCCTACAGGGTACTGCTGAACTATGCAGCTGTTCACATGCTTATATAGTGTGGTAGTGCACATTTCTGCATATTCAGTGGAGTTAAATGGGTTTGGTGGGGATTTGACGTTTGCTAATGTATCACTTAGAAATAGGTGGTTTATCATAAAGAAATTTCTAAATATCATGGGTGGAAGGGATCTCTGGTTTCAATTTTACTTCGAAGGAGAGTACTTTATGGTCCTTCTGGCAAAGGATCTAGCCTAGACAGGATTAAGTCAAACTTTTATAAGAAACTTAAGCACATTTTAACTCCATTACTCCTTATTTTTTATGCAGTGGAGGAATATAGTTATTTTCCTGTCATCTGGGATAACAGATATTTGCCTTTTTCCTAAAGAGGGGAGATATCCCATATGCTTACTTAATTATCTGCCTATTTCAATACTTCTACTGGAAGCAAAAATTATACAAGAATTTTAGCACAGAGATTAGAGACATGTTTCCTAAAATTAGATATCCCATCTGCATCAAGGCTTCATAAAGAGAGACAAGGAGTTTCCAATCTGAGAAATCTTTAGGTGGGTAACTAATATTCCCAGACTAGTTAATGCTAGCCCAGAAATAGCAAAACTGAATTAGCAAAAATGCAGACTTATGTATACAAAGTCCGAGATTGCTGTTTCTCAGGGTATTCCCTTTTGTATGAGGTATGGTGACCTTGGAGTTGGTATATATAAATTCAGGGATGAGAGGGGGTCTGACCTCCATTGCAGGGTGCAGGTGGGCTTATCTCTGCAAAAAAAACAATTTAAAAGGATAACAGAAATGTTCAGCATTCACTGCTGCCATGCCGTTTCGTTAGTTTTTCCTAATACCAAGGCTCAAATTTTTGTGTCTTGGAATTACAAAAATGAGCCCGTTGGATCAACCTTCAAAAATGGTTATAGCTAATAAGGAACCAGCAGTAGCTATATCCTCAGATTGTCAAAAAAGCATTTGGTAGAAAAGGAGTTTCTTTAGAAAGTAACTGAAGACTGTGGAATGAAAGGACTTTCCTGCATAAATTTGTTGGGGGTTTTTATTGTTATTGGACTGAAGTTTGATATAGTAGGATATAGTAGGATTTTTTGTCTTTGGTGATTAGTCATTTTGCATGGTTGCAGAGCTGTTTATATCGGAGCAAGGTATTGGCCAGTTTATTGTTTTGGTAAAGCTTCCATAGTTTGTCTCTGTGGTGCATAATCTTTTTTCTCTTTGGATAGCCAAGGAGCAGTTTTAGTTTTTATCCTTTTGTTTCTTAGTGGTGCTAGTGAGTTTAAAGTATCAAGGAAGACAGAGTTGAAGTATTCTATAGCCTTGTCAAGAGGAATGATGTTTGGAATTTGCCAGTTCATTTGTTTGAAAGTAGTTGAGAAAGTAGTTGGGTTGAAGCTACTGAGGTTATGAGTTTGAATGTATTGATGCTGGTGTGGGGAGAAACTAGTTGAGCGATGCATAAAGGCTGGGAGGTGGTCACTAAAGGTATCAGGAATTGTGCCAGAATTGATTATTTTATTTGGATCTGAGACTAGGATCCAATCTATAGTGGATCCGGGAGGGTTTATTTTGTTAGGATGAGTGATGGAGAGGATTATTTGAGTGAAATTATAGAGGTTAATGGATAGGGAGGAAGAGGGGCAATTGATTTTATTCCAGTCAATATTCACCTCACCAAGGATATAAGTTTCATAGTTAATTTCAGTAGAGACCCATAGGAGAATATTTTCGAATGTTGAGATATTGTTACCAGGTGAGATATACAGGGCAATGGTACAGATATTTTTATGTTTATTTAATTTTAGATTTTAGAATTCCAGCAGTTAGTTCAGTGTTCTGGAATTGAGGAATTGGAATTTGGAGGAGAATTAAGGTAAGAAGGTTGGAGTAGACTAGGGCAGTGCCTCCGCCTTTTTTATTTAGTCAGTCATTTCTGAGACAATGAAATCCTGGGGGCAGAATCTCAGAGTTGGAGATAAGAGCTTGAGCTAGGTTTCGGAGATGGCTAAGATATCTGGTTGGTTATGGCTTAACCAAGCTTGAAATTGGTGTACTTTGTTGTTTAACCTTTGTGCATTAATTGTAAAAATCTTTAGGGTGTTGAGATAGGAAGAAGCGGGTAAGGGATGAGTGTTGTTAATAAAGGATATAAGACCATGGTTAGGATGGATATCACCAGCTTGGACTAGGTTGTTGAAGGAGATATCCTTTAGCCATATTGGTCTCTCAGGCATGAATTTTGGTAGATTGTAGATTGGAGCAGGTGACAGTGTCTTGACTTTAGAGGAGAAGAGTTCAGGGTGAAATAGGTGCAGAGGGTTGGGCTGAATGAGAGAAGAGGAGATAGAGTGGAAATGGGAGTAAGAGTGAGGGAGAAGGTGGGTTTGTATGGTAGTTGTCTTTGTAGGTGGTATTGGACAAGCATAGGTGGAATATGAGGTAGCATAGTATAAGGGAAGTAGGAACATAAAGAGGAGGCTGGGGGACTGGAGGGTGTGATAACTTGTGGAAAGCATGTTGGAGCAAAGAGAGAGTGGTATGGGTGGTTAGGAAAATAGAAAAGGCTATGAAGAAGAACGGGTTTAAAAAATGATGGAGATATTCTAGAGATTTAAGGAAAGAGGAGGGGACTATAATTATTGGGTGGAGTACAGATTACAGAGTTTAAGAATGATGGCTATAGGTGGGAGGAGTAATGAGGAGGAGCTGGTATTGGGTAATTAGCCTGAGATGGTTGGGTAAGATAGGAATAAAGCTAGGAGTACTGAGGGCGTGTGGGAATTGGGGGCAGGGTAGGGGAGCGGAGTGAGCCATAGAGAGAATGGAGTGGGAAAGAACACTAGAGATGAGTATGGCAGAAAAGGTATCAGCAAAGAGCAGTTTAAAGGCTGTAGCTAAAAGGTATGCGCTAAATATTTCCAGCCAGAAAATGAAGGCTGCCTTTAAAGAGGGTGGTTTAGCGAGGGGGGGGGGAGATATTTACAGTCTAAGGATATTAACTCACAACCAACTGTTTGTGAAATAATAAAACTTGTTGGGATTATAAAGAATATCTAGGATTTATATTGGTATATGCTGCCACCCAATGGTAGAAGGAGATAGCAAACAGCAGGGGTAGTTGGACCAGTCTTAGGTTTAAATATATTCTAGGGTAGTGATAACAGGAGGGGGAGAGGGCAAATGGTCTGTGGTAGGCTGCTAGAATGTGCACACAGGAGGGCAGACTAACTCTATAGATAGTACATCAAGTCTACATGTAATTAGTGTTAAGCAACATACATTTACACAATCTTGTTGGGGGGTCTTCTCAGTAGTATTTTTCTAAGTACCAGGCAAGCTGGCCAATTCACGGTGTCTTCAGGTGATGGCCGGAGGTATTCCTTTTGCATTTAAAGCAGGGAGGGAGCACCCGGGATGGATTATTGTAGAGGAGAGGTAGACAACACTGAGTTAGTTAATATTGCACATTTGCACATGTAGAAGAGAAGGTAGCAGATAAGGGCTGTTTGGAGAAGAAGGGAGGGTGTAACAAAGCACAGTAGCAGAGAGAGGCTATGGTTAGATGAGGCTGGAGCAAGTATGTAGAGGAAGATTAGGTTTAGGGGATTAACAATGGAAAACATCAGACATAATGGTATGAACAATACAAGTTAGGCAATATTGGCTCCATTAAATAGAACAAAACATTCATTCAGCAGTTCAGCGTGCTATCAGTGACCCTTTACACCTTTAGATCTTTACAAGAATCTAAAGCTTTCCGTTCTTTTAAAAATTCAGGTAATTAAAATGATGGTATTCTGGGGCCATCTTTCTGCTAAGAATTCAACTGCAGAAAACTGTAGATTCAAAAGAAAACTAGTTTGATCACTTATAGAACACATGATCACCCCAATTATATATGAAAACACCAACAGCAGCAGAATAATGATAATGGTCTGAATTTATCACCGTAACAGCATTAATGATACAGTGCTAATTGTTATGAGCTAGAAGCTTGTCAGGGCCCTTCTAATAGCGTCCAGAACTGGAAGTTACAGACCACCACCTTGATCAGGTAGATACTGCGGGGGATAGAGTCTTATTTTTTTTTTTTTACCTGGGAGACTTAGAAAAATTACTGCAATGATTCATTTTGTAGCACCCAGGTAGCCCAGTGGGACTGTGTGTCAGCTCGAATTTGTGACGGTAAATCTCTCAGGATATAACATAAGCCAGTTCATCAGAAGTCTTGAATAGAAAATAGGTTAGATCTTTTGTGTAAATCTGTTTAATCTTTGGGAGGTTATATTTAAGGAGCTTTTAGGGTGTACCCCAGTGCATCAAGCTCTAAAGGTGTAAAGGTGCCAATACATTAATATATATTAGTTTTGTGCCAATACATTCATATATATTACCTTTGCTCTCTTTGTAAGTCCTTAAAATAGCACGAATTTGTGGAATAGGCTTAAATTTTATTTAAAGACTATTGTTTCTTAGACAAGAGACTATTATTCTTCATTTTTTAAATGTGTGCTAGTTCTTGCCAATGTCAGCCTCAGCTGTTTAAGGGTACCCAGAAAACATTGTAACACTTATTAGGCTCAAGGTATGAGAAAGTAGAATGGAAAGCAATCCTTTCTTGAAAAAGCTTGGGTCAGGTCTTCTGACTGCATTTAGTAAAGAAGAAGGATATGGCAGAGGAAGATATTTGCTTGACTTGTCACCAGCTACATAAGTAAGATCTGACCATAAAGCTGTCACTTTTTCATCATCTCCCCTGACCCCACCCCCTCCCCTTGCCAGGGTCAATCAAAAAAACTTTTCCAAAGCTGACTACTAACTCCTAAGAGCAGCTATAATCAGCTTCACAGCCGCCGTCCCTTCAGTTGGAACTAGCACTAATGTCCAAGCCTACACCAAAAAGATATATGAGTACCTACACAGCTGTATGGACTCAGCAATACCTGACAGGACCAAATCCTCTTCCTCAAGGAAGAGTAAACCTGTCTTGTGGACAGCAGCAATAAACAAACTCTATAATAAAAGGAAAAATTTGCTGTCCAGGACCAAGAAGGAGTAGGTGTCAAGTTGGAAGCAAGCTCTCCTTTGTCTGAACAAGCAAATAAGGTCACTGGTGAAATTCTCTAAGGCTAACTCTGAGTTCAAATTGTCCACATCCACTAAGGACAATCATAAGGCCTTCTTCACATATGTTTGCAGTCTCAAAAGTAATACCCAAATCTGCTCTGAGCTGGTAGTCAAGAACAACACATACACAAATGCCATAGATATAGCCAGCCTGCTAGCAGACAGGTTCAGTGAAAACTTCACCCCCCTGTCCCCCATCAGTAAACCAGGACATCCCCAGCACCTGTCCCCTTCCAGTCATCACCAGGGAGCAGGTCTTTAGTGCCCTCTCAAAGGCAAAAAATACATCCTCCATGGGAGTGGACAACATCCCATCTGCATCCTACATGAACTCAGGCAAGAGCTCTCAGCACAATTAGGTATGCTATTCAACCAAACCCTGAGCACTGGCATCATCCCAGCCAAATGGAGGACAGCCACGGTTATCCCTCTACACAAATGTGGAGTGTCCACTGACCCAGGCAATTATAGGCCCATCAGCCTAACTAGCCTGCTCTGCAAGGCCATGGAATGCATTATCATGGACCTTATAAATAAGGGCAATGCAACCTCCAAACACTAGACCCACACAGTTTGTTTTTTGTCAAAGGGAGATCATGCCTATTAAACTTGGTCGACTTCTTCAAAACAGTCACCAGAGCCATGGACAATGGGAAGATGGTGCACACTACTTACCTTGACCTAGCTAGAGACTTCAACACTATTTCCCACTTGGGCATAATAGATAAACTCTCCCAGCTAGGCATCACCCCATATGTTACCAGATGGGTAGCTAACTGGCTCACTGATAAAAACCATTCAGTTAAAATAGGGGAAGCAAGCTCTAGTAGTAGACCCATAATGAGCAGCGTACCCCAAGGATCAGTCTTAGAGCTTCGACTGTTTGGGATATACTTTTCTGAGGCACAAGCCAAAACCAGTGGTTGGTGGATGACCAAGTTTGCAGATGACTGCAAGTTGGGTGCTGTCTTAAATTCCTCTAGTGATGTGAACATCCTTCAAGAGGTCCAGAGGTATGGCCTCAAACTGAATGTCAAGAAATGCATCATTATCCCCTTTGGGGAAAATGACATCCCCACTAATTATCACATTAATAACAATGTACTAAGCATGCAATCAGTCATGAGGGACTTGGGCACCCAGGTTGATAGCAACCTGACTTTTGACCACAATGTTGTGTCCATTGTATGGAAAGCTTTCTATATGGCCCACCTCATAAGTAAGGGTATTTATTCCAGGAATAAGGAGGTCATAACATCTCTGTTCTCCTCCCTTATCAGACCCATTATTGAGCACAATGTCCCCTTCAGCATGTACCTTACCAAGCACATGCAGCAGCTGGAGAGACCACAGAGATTCCTGACCAGGAAAATCTGGGGTCTCAAACACCTATCCTATGCAGATAGGCTAAAACGTCTGTCCCTCTACTCAGTCTCATGCAGACTTTTCAGAGGTGACCTGTGTCTGGCATACAAGGCCATCTCAGACCCAGCCTTGATTGAGTTGCAGCATATCCATAAGTCAACTCCACTTGTGCAACCCACACGTAAGGCCTCGACCTGGTCTGTGACATTAATAGAACTTGGTGGTGGAATAGATTTGTGTCCCAAAGACTCTCCCATCTGTGGAATAGACTCCCTCTCCATGTCAAGCAGAGTACCTTACTAGCTTTCTTTAATAGGAACCTGGAAGACTGGATGGGAAACAGAAAATACACCCCTGGGATTCCACCTGCATCCCTGCTGGACAGGTGAAACAGGTGCTGACTTTGCGGGAACATGGGTGAAATTATTGGCTAGTCTTGTAAGGGCCTCCAGGCCAATAGCCTAGTATTATCCTAAGAATCTATGAACCTATAATGTATATCTTGACAGATGTGTCTTTTCTTATATCTCTCCCGTTTCCCCCTAGCTTATATGTAATTTCCATAGTAAATAGTTTTGTTTTCTTTCATTTCAATTTTAAAGACATTTCTCTTTCTTAATGGATTCTAAACTCATTAGACACGTATCGAATAGTAAAGTCACATGTGTGCAGTTGCTATGCTTTATATAAGCTAATCTTGGGAAATTATTTGGATACAGCTGGCATTTGCTACTCCAAGGAAATTTCTAGGATATTATTCATTATAAGGAAAAACAGCTAGGACCAGCTCTGAGGTTAACTGTCGCTCCAGACACAAAATATTCACATAGAGCAAGGTAAAGTCCAGTGATCAGAAAAGCTAGGCAGGTAATAGTAAGTAGCAAACTTGTTTATTTAGAATACTCCTTTTCCAACTGCCAAGTGTTGGCCTGAAAGCTTTGTGTAGCCTAAATAAACAAGTTTGTTACTTACTATCACCTGCCTAGTGTTTCTGATCACTGAGCTTTACTTTGCTCTTTGTGAATATTATTTCTTACACCAGGGAAAGATTTTCCCTCTCATTAGAGTGAATTGAACTTCATTCAAGAGAAACTGCAAGAAAGGTCCACCAGTGTCTGACAGCTGCACTGGACAATCAATCTGTGTGGCCAGTCAGAACCACACATCAGTTATCATCATTTTAATTCACCAATATGAGTAAACACGAAATATCAAATGATGTTTAAACATAAAACAACTTGCTACTAACAAAAATTTAGTGTACAAATTCGACACACCATTAGTCTTTTTTAACAACAAAACACCCAGTATTTACATGCCAGCATTCTTACAATTTGCTACAACCACAGTATAAAATGCACAAAACATAACTTAACTAATATAATGTGAGTTTGGTAGTTTATGGCAGAGGACTAAGGCTATGAACTGCTAAAAACGTCACTCTATATGATACCTCTCAACCTGTTAGCACAAAAAAATCTGTATAAAGCCTAAAATAATGGGGGGGCCAAAGGCCCACAAATAGGGAATAGATTTTAAATATTGCTCTTAAAACAAGTAATCTCCGTGGTATCCCCGAAGTCTCAAAACAACCCACTAAAGTGTAGTGGGTCCAAAAACAAAACAGTGTAAGAAACTTCTCTGTGTGGAAGATTTTCAGTCCATATATGTCTAGTTAATCACTGTATATTAATCAGATCAGACAACAGTAGTAGAAGTAGCGAACGTAAACTCGTCTTAAGTCAAAACAAAACAAAAAGTAATAATAGAAAATATATAATTGTACAGCATTACTAAGTATTCAAAAGTAATCCAAGCAAGGCAGCCAGTCTGTTTCCAGTCGAAAATCCTTTATTACGTACACAGACAAGCGATCCAAGCAAAACAAAAATTGAGTAATAATTTCCTCACAAGCTTTCTAAATATATATATATATACTTTTTATCAGGCATGGGAGTGGTTTATTGTGCTGTAAAACAAAGTGTTATTGGTACACATGTTAAATTCACATCCCTTCCCCCATCAGTGTGACATTCCAGCTGGTCCTGCCCTACTTAGTAGCTGTCATAATAATATATAACCATTATGTACTTTAAATAAAATTTATAATGATGTGGTACCTCTTATTTAACCAAATTATTAAGTAGATTATTAAGTCTGTGATTTTATCCAAGGCAATATACTACATGGCTGGAAATATATCAACCTTAGTTCATTTGGCAATCAAAAAAAATATATAAATATATACATATACATTTTGCATGTAAAAATCAATTTCTGTTTTCATAACTTATTGTTAGCAAAGATCGCTTTCATCCTTCTAGACTTCTTCAGGTCTGTGTACAAGAACCCTAAAAAGCTATATAATTGTATAATTAGTTAGTATTTTACTGTTTTAAATATTGCTCTTACAAACTCGGATGCTAGAATAACAGGATTTGTATTAACATGCAATTTTTGAAGGATATGAAATGTGAAATTCAAATGTATATCATTTAGTTACTTCAATCCTCAGGAATTTGCCAGAAAACCTCAAATTTTATGAGGGACAGACCAAAAATATGAGCCAAAAATCTGGATGTTCTGCAAAAATCTGGACAATTGAGAGGTATGCTCTATATTCCTGGTTTTATCATCTCTCAACCATACCGAATTCATTGATATTAACCAGTTTTGGGGGAAAAGTAATGGGGTGCCATGAATTCCCGAGTGGCCCCTTCAATTCCCGTTTTTTTTTCAAATTTTTTTTTTTTATTTTTAGTTTAAGTTGTTGCTGACGTCATCATGCCCAGGGATGCGCGCAATGACATCAGCTTCATGAGGTAGACTGCCAGCCTATCGGAAACTCACCTGAGGGCTCAGACCATGTCTTTGTTTGCTTACTTTTTTACTATAAGTATTCGCATTTATATGTGCATCACACTGTGGATTTAGAATAGCAGAGATGGGAGGGAGGGCAGGACAGCAGTCAGCACTGCAACAGTGATCATACTGAATGAGCGGAGGACAGGTCACAGAGCTGTACACGACCGAGACTGACTGTCCGACCAACACCCAGTCCCAGACAATGGAGAACAGCATTTAAAACAGGTTTGTTGTTCACCGCTTTTTTGTGGTCCTCAAATAAATAAATGGTATGAAACCCTTACCTGGCAGATGCAAAGTATGTAAGACTAATGAAAGTAAAAGTGAGCAGCGTTACGGTGTGCGACTTGTAGCAGAAATCGATAGTAATATCCTTAACTTGCTGCTCGTTAATCATTCAGAAATGAATGCAGTTCGTATCCTTTTCATAGAGGCAGTAGTACTATCTCTGTCAAGTGTTCTCAGTTATCACCCCTTTTTGCTTGCATTAACAGAATGACAATAAATGAGAGCAGAATAGTGGCTTTAAGATAATCCTCTGACTCTTACTCTTTCTGTGTGTTTTGCTTATCTGGTGTTTAAAGATTTAAAAGCTGAGGCATTTCCATATGTTGTATAAAAGGTAAACTGCGGTGGCATAGCTGGGGGAGTGGTGGTAGTGGCCCACCCTTGGCGGCACTTGCCACATTTAGTTTAATTAAAAAGTCTGTTCTTCCTGTCCACCGCACAATACAGTACAGTAGTAAGCATTCACGTCTTGGTCTTGCTGCTCCCTGTTTCATATTGTTGGCAACTGCAAGTCCATGCCTCTCAACTGTCTGGATTTTCATAGAATGTCTGGAATATTTGGTTCATAGGTTCATAGGTTGGTACTAGGCTATCGGCCCTAGGGCCTATACAAGCCTAGCCATAACAATTCCCTGGCTATTTCTTCCCACACTATTTACTTCCCTGGATCCCTGTCTAGCAGGGCGACTGACGTGATCCCCGGGGTGAATTTCCTTTCTCCCATCCAATTGTCAAGGTTCCTTTTGAAGAGGGCCAAAGAGGCGCTCTGCTTGACATGTATAGGCAGTCTGTTCCAGAGTCTGGGGAGTCTCTGAGTCAGGAACCTAATCCTCCAGCATGTTTTGTTTATTGTGATGACAAGGTTTAGATCCCTGGAGCATGTGGCTCTGAGGGATTGGGATTTCTTTAAGTGTAGCATGTCCAACAACCCTGAGTTTGACATGGCCTTGTATGTTAAGCAGAGATCGCCTTTGAGTAGACGATATGCGACAGAGTATAGTTGGAGTTTTTTAAGGTGGTCAGCATAGGGCATCTGCTTTAGGCCTGTGATTCTTTTAGTGAGGTATTTCTGCGGCCTTTCCAGTTGTTGCAGGTGTCTTGAGAGGTACATACCAAATGGGGCGTTATATTCTATAATGGGTCTAATGAGGGATGAGTACAGTGGGACAATGACCTCCTTTTTTCTGGATGAAAAGCCCTTGGTGATGAGGTGTGCCACACAGAAGGATTTCCTGACTGTTGTGGTGATGTGGCTATCGAAGGTGAGACTACTGTCCACCTGTGTCCCTATGTCTCTTATCACACTTTCTCTGTTTAGTGTACTGCCACCTATGTGGTAATTCATGGGTACATGTTTTTTCCCCAAAGGGGATAACTATACATTTCTTGGCATTGAGCTTGAGCCCATGGCTCTGGCACCAAGCATCTGTTTCTGTAAGGCCTTTTTGTAGAGTATCCACATCATTTGGAGATTCAATAATGGTTCCCAATTTGCAGTCATTTGTGAACTTTGTTAGCCAGAGTCCCTTAGTATTGGCCTGTACTTCAGAGAAGTAGATGCCAAACAAGAGTGGTCCCAGGACTGAACCCTGAGGTACTCCACTTGTCACTTGGCTTATACTTTTGATCTGTTCCTCTTAAAATGTGTGGTTTTGTGGCAAATCAGTGAGAACTGAATTCACTAAATAATGATAGTCATTTAAGTTTGTCTTCCTATCTTTCATGAAATGCATGGTAACACAAAACATTTTATTTTAGCAACTTTCTAAGATTATACAAGCAATGTTTAAAATGTGTCCCAGGTTTTGGGCCTTTGTTCCCCCCAGATAAATTTTGGCTTTTTACAGATTTCTTGTGCTGCAACGTTGAGAGAGAGATAGTTGAATGTCAAGTGGATTTTGCAAGGAGCTGAGAGCTTCAGGGGCAAATAAGTTTAGTGCTACTTACACCAACCCTGTTTGCATTTAAGTAGCACAACAGGTAGTATATTTGCTTTTGATGTAGAAGGCTGTGGGTTCTACTCCCACAGTATGTAGATGGATTGCTGATACTGTACTGTGGTGTACTTTAAAAGGGGTGGAGGCTGCATCCCTGAGAATGTCCTCCTTTGGAGGAGATACCTAGTAATTATGAACCTGTTATCAGTTTGTCATCCATTCCCTATTGCAATATTACTAGTTTATCATTTTTAATGTAACATAGGCAGCTTATTCTTCAAGGGCAACAGGCACTTTATTTGTAGATGAAACAATGAAATATAAAGTTGTTTGCTAGCAGCAATGTCTTCATTAGTTACAGATCTCTTTAATGTGGAATTATTTAGATGACTTTCACTTCTGCAGAGATTGCGCATATTTACTGATATTGGTGGATTGTAATGACAGAAATTTGAGTAGACATTTTTGATGGAAATGTAATGAATTGGGCAGTTTTGGCATTATTGGTTCATACATTTTATTTCATTGCTTACTGAAAAAATGTCCAAAACAGTAAATTTAAAACATGCTTTAACAAGTGTGCTGTATTATAGAAGGAATATAATTTAATACAATCAAGAAGGCGAATCAAAGAACACATGCATGTTTGCATGGTCCTAAATATGTGAGCAAGGGGCCTGTAATTTGAAAACAGCCCAAAGGTAAACTTTATCCACCACTGACTGGTTCCTTTTTTTAATGTGGGTTTCAGTGCTGTTTCAATGAATGACAGAGAAGTTTTAATGTCTGTATTGATTGTGAGACTATATTGCTTTGATGTCTGTCAGTGTTTGTGCTATAAAATGTAACACAAAAGTTTTAAATGAAATCCAAATAATCATTGTAGAAGTAAATCAGTATGCACATTACAGTGTTTATGGTAAATGGGGAGAAATAGCCAAGTATTGGGACACTGGAATGGCTGCAGGTGGGAGGCTGTGTGGGGGCCCCCATTTGACCATGATTTTGTCAGGGGGAGCAACAGCCAGCTCAAAGACAGCCCTGGGTGGAACAAACTCTAGCCATACCACTGGTAAGCTGGTTGTCTTTTCTAATAAAAGCAGTGAGTGGCTTAAGGACTTGTTTAATATCAAAACAAAATTTGCTGTTTAAAATTAAAATATGGATAAATTATGTTCCCAGTGGTAGTCCACAGAGATGTAGCTTGGTGTTTGTAAATGAAGCTTGTTAGTGTTTGCACGCATAACAGTTATGGGGTCCACTGTCCCATCGAGCAACAGAAATTAACGGGAGGTGAGATTCCCTTGAACTTATGCTGTTACCTTTTTGCATAACTAGCATGGTACAGGTACACTTCAGACATCTGTAGGCATTATGCCTGTTTCATCTGTTTCCTGATAAACACACCAGCCTTACCGTTTAGGATTGTTTCATGTCCCCTTTGGTTTCTACAGGACACACCTGCCTACACTTGAAGAAAGCATATGATAAGGTCCAAAGAAGGCTGGTTTGGGCATTCCTACACTGGTTCAAAGTCCCAGAAACATTGGTATAGTTAGGGCAAGCTGTAGACAAGGACCCAATGACTCAAATGCGAATAGTGTTTGGTCTCACAGAATGGTTTTCAGTTGGAGTGGGTGTGCATCAAGGTTTAGCTCTGAGCCCATTGCTGTTCATACTGGTGATGGATTACATTAGCAAATAGGTAAGAGGGGCCAGATCAACAAAGTTGCTGTATGCAGATGATGTGGCATTACAGTCAGAGTCTGAGCAAGAATACGTCAGCAAAGCATAGGGGAATATAATGCAAAATTGTAGCCATATGGGATGAAATTGAGTGCAGATAAGACCTTTGTAATGGCAGCAAATGGTGGAGTTCAGAAAAAGTTGAGAATTGAGATAGAAGGGAAAATAGTGGAACAGGTTAGCAGCTCCAAGTATCTGGGTTGGTGGTTGAGAAGAAGGGAAGTCTGAATGAGGAGGTCAAAGCTAGAATCAGAGGGACTGCAGCCAGCTGGTTCAGAGTGTCTGACTCGTAACATGGCTCTGTATCAAAGGCATTGTAAAATAATTCTGGTTATATCATGTTATGTTATTTAATAATGATTTTCAACTCAAACTGGAGATAGAGACGCAGGAGTTTTTTTTCTTTAGATACAGTAGCTAGTTTTAAAAGTGTTGCAGGAATTTAAAGCCAGTGTCTAAACCCCTGAATGGGACAGCCAGGAAGCTATTGCAGCACTTTACAAAGAATCTGAACCAGCAGAGGAGTGGTACAAAGAATCTGAACCAGCAGAGGAGTGGTGCAGCAAACGTGCTTGCATGTATAATACCTAATCAGAGTCATGCAGAACTGAACGCTGTACCTTACGTACATGGGGAAGAACCTTAATCCACCATACCAGCTGTCGCATCTCTTTTAACTTGTTTTTGTTTTAGTAAATTACTGATGTTTGCAGTCACTTACTGTCAGTCATTTGAGATTCAAACATTTTGTGCTTCACAAAATACATGTCGATGTAAAACCTATTATTCCCTTAACTTTTTAAAGTGATTTAAGTGATTTAGAGTACTCTACTCTTATGCAGCCATGGTGGTGCAGTGGTTAGCATTGTCGCCTCACAGCAAGAAGTTCTCCGGTTTGATCCTCGGCTGGGGTGCCTTCTGTGCGGAGTCTGTATGTCCTCCCTGTGGTCGCATGGGTTTCCTCCAGGTGCTCCGGTTTCCTCCCAAAGACATGCTGCAGGTGGATTGGACACTCTAAATTGGTCCTAGGTGTGAGTGCATGTGTGTGTGCGTGCCTTCTGTGGAAGGTTGGGTGCCAGGCTGGCAACTTGACACTGTAAAACTCCACTGCCAATCATGAGTGGGCAGATGATCCACTGTGGCGACCCCTAATGAGAAAAGCCATAAGAAGAAGAGTACTCTACTCTTACCTGTCTCCAGTTTTGCAGAAGATCTCTAACTACTTCTGATTTATGCCCTGTTCCTGAGCAAGTCACTCAACAAGGTGGAGCTTTGTGGAAAACGACTCCTCACTGGTCCCCTGAACTGCAAATCTAACAACTAGCTCTGGCCAAGAGTAGTTACGGTATAAAGAAGCAATCTGATTGTAGTAAACAGAAGCTTCATATCAGCCATGTTCTTTGGACATGATCCTTGATTTCCTTGCTCTGTTAAATATTGACAGTGTGTTTATTATTTAATTGTGAAAAAATTGGACAGCAAGTATGATTTTAATGCTAATCTTTAAACCGTGAATACATTTTTAATTTAGCTTTTTTTTTTTTTTTTTTTTTTGCAGGAAGACAAGTGTGGAATGCACTTTTGGGCTATAGCAGTTTATCTAGCACTTCATGCATGTAAATAAAGCTATGAACTATTAAACAGCTGCTTCCTGTAATAAATGGTTTGATACCCTCTGCCTTCCTTTGTCTTCTATGTGACTCTGCTAAGTTATGTCACTGGACAGTGCTCCTAAGATGCCAGTGGGCAGTGGTCCAGTGGGCTGTCCCAGGTTGTTAGCAACTGCATCATACATTTGTCTTTTGATATCCTGCACCCTTCACATAGGTGCTAATTATTACTTCACTCTATGCTATCTGAATATGAATCCCAGTACATCTCTTATAGTTTAATGGGTTGGCAGATCCATTTTCACTGAATGTGATTTTAAAGGGAAGAGTTATTTTTTTCTAATGCTAGGTAAGTTGTTTTCAATGTGAGACTGTTTTGTTTTGTTTAGAAAATGGTCTTCAGTGTTTTTCTATAGAATTTGAATTAAAATTTTAAATTAAATCCAATTCTCTGTGATAAATGTAAAAATAAAGAAGAAAATAATATGTACATTGACAAAACTGTAAAAGTAAAGAGGAAACTAGCATGTAAACTGACAGGTTTGAGCTGTGTTTATGGTAATTGAGAAGAGACAACTAAGTAAAGGGGTACTGGTATGGCTGTGGGACCCTGATTCGTTACCTTGCACAGGACCATATTTGTCCATAATTTGGCTCTGTTGACTCTGGAGATGTATGCTGCAATAATACAGCATTATTAGCCATTGAAATAGGTCAGACCTATACTGAGTGATGTCAGAGGGGATAGCAGTTCTTGATGACAGAGAAGATATAGGAAGGTCAAATACAAGATGTAGGTATCTTGCAAGCAGGTAAGGCCCCCTCTCAAAAACACTATGGTGTATGGAATAATATGTCTGATTTTTGTATGACGTGAGTTGTTGATCAAACACTGAGGCAGCATTTATATTATCTTTAAATGTTTTGCTTTCTTCATTGCACTAAACAATGAATGAATTAATTAATAGGCTTGGGTTGCTATATTTTGCGGTACTTTTTTTACAGCCTCCAGCAACCGGAAAGGGGCTGACATTTGTCAAGTCATATAGTCTACATTATTTGGAATGATGATCAAAATCATTGAGTCTTCTTCATCTATTATCTAGTCATTTTTTGCTTATTACTGTGATACAGTCATCTCTGCAAAATTGTCTTGCAAAGGGTTTCTGCATTTAGTCAAAAGCAGTTAGCCTGCCAGTTAGCGCAGAGGACTAACGTCTGACATATTAATGAACTGCTTCCTGTGGCAAGGGTGCAGGGTTTGAATCTTTTCACCTCCGTTTAACTACTGTGCAATACTGAGCAAGTAACTTAACCAGAAAGTGCTTTGGAGTAACTGGGAATTTGGGTTAGGGTCCTTAATGGCATCCAGGACTGCACGCCAAGTGACTATCAACCTGCTGTCATTTGAATAGCTGATTCATTTCAGGGTATGTCATGGCAATATCACTAGCACACCAATTTGTTAATGCAACATAGGCAATTTATTTTTTCAGTGTCAGCAGGCACTTTATTTGTTGATGAAGCACTGTAATGAAAACCTGTTTGCCAGCAGTAACCTTTGTATTAGTAATAGTTTTCTTTAACGTGGAATTAGTCAGATGACTTTTACTTCTGCAGAGATTGTGCATATTGACTCTCAAATACTGTTTTATTTGAACTGTGCTACACATGGCTGGATCTTATGATATGATGCTAGTAATATTTATATAATTTCATAGGATCATAGGAGGTTACTAGGCTAATGGCCCTGTGGCCCTTATAAGGTTCATAGGTTGATACTAGGCTATCTGCCCTAGGGCATTTATAAGCCTAGCCAGAGTATGTTTGGCTTTCACCTCCCTTTTAGATTAATTAATTTTGCCTCTGTATAGTAGGTCACAGAAGATAGACCTATTAAGGTTAGTTTACTGTGCCTCTGTCTAGCAGGGACATAGAAGAGATCCCAGGGGTAAACTTACGATCTCCCATCCACTCATCAAGATTTCTCTTGAAGATGGCCAGTGAGGGGCTCTGACTAACATGGATTGGGATTTTGTTCCAGAGTGAGGGGACCCTCTGGGATATGAATCTGTCCCTCCAGCATGTCCTATTTATTGCTGTGCTGAGGTTTAAGTCCCTGGAGCGTGTAGCTCTAAGGGATTTGGATTTCTTGAGGTGGAGCATGTCCATTAATTCTGAGTTGGATATGGCTTTATACGTCAGGCATAGATCACCTCTGAGTAGGCAGTAAGCAGCTGAGTAGAGCTGGAGTTTCTTTAGCTGAGCTGCATAGGGCATGATTTTGAGGCCCTTGATCCTCTTGGTGAGGTACTTTTGGGGTCTCTCCAGTTGCTGTAGGTGTTGGGTAAGGTACGTCCCAAATGGGGCAATGTATTCAATTATCGACCTGATGAGTGATGAGTAGAGGAGCACAATGACCTCTCTTGATCTAGATGTGAACCCTTTCGTAATAAGGTGAGCTATATAGAAGGTCTTTCTAACCACTTTGGCAACATGATTGACAAAGGAGAGATTACTATCTACTTGGGTCCCCAAATCCCTAATTACTTCTTCCGTACTTAATGGATTACCACCTATGTGGTAATTTGTGGGCACTTTGTTTTTCCCAAAAGGAATGACTATGCACTTTTTGGCATTTAGCTTGAGGCCATGGCTCTGGCACCAGTTATCCATCTCTGTGAGACCCTTTTGGAGGATGCTTGTGTCAGCCAGAGAGTCGATTATGGCTCCCAGTTTGCAGTCATCTGCGAACTTGGTCAGCCATAGTCCTCCCGTGTTAGCCTGTATCTCAGAGAAGTGTATACCGAACAACAGAGGTCCCAGGACTGAGCCTTGTGGGACGCCACTTGTAACTGGTTCAGAGTCTGACATGGCACCTGCAATTCTGACCATGTGGGTTCTATCCCTGAACCAGTTTGCAACCCATCTTGTGACATAGGAGTTTATATTTAAGCTGGTGAGTTTATTTATGATGCCTGAATGGGGTATTGTGTCGAAGGCTTTTGCGAGGACCAGGTAGGCTGTGTGGACTATCTTCCCTTCATCTATGGCCTTGGTAACTGTTTCAAAGAAGTCAACTAGGTTTAAGAGGCAAGATCTGCCCTTAACAAAGCCGAATTGGGTAGGATCCAGTGTCTGGAGATTCCCAATGTCTTTGTTTATGAGTTCCATGATGATACGCTCCATAGCTTTGCAGTCCAGACTAGTCAGGCTTATAGGGCGATAGTTTCCAGGGTCCATTGTGGCACCACCTTTGTGGAGCGGGACCACTGTTGCTGTACGCCATTCTTTGGGTATATATCCTGTAGTAAGGCTGAGATTGAACAGTCTCTTTATGTGAGGGTTCAGTTCTACTTGGTGCTCATGTAAAACACAGCCCGGGACACCATCCAGTCCCATTGATGCTGTGTTTTTTGGTTTGGAGAGGGCAGCTTTCACCTGTGCATCTGTGATGTCAGGGAGGCTACACTCTGTTGGGATAGACATTTGCTCTTTTGGGGGGGAAGGGGGGGGGGAGTTTGCACTGAACCTGTCTGCCAGGATGTTGGCAATGTCTGTTGGTTCAGTGTATTTTTTATCATTTTGCACTAACTCAGAGCATATCTGGGAGTTGCCACCCAGATTCTTGACATAACTAAAGAAGGCCTTGTGATTATCTTTAGCGTCTTGTGCAATTTTTCTTTCGAAGCTGGCCTTAGATGATTTTATGAGGGATCATAGTTTCTTGCTAGTACTGATTAGAGATGCCTTCCCTTTTTGGGATTTTGCTCTATCATGTAGTAGCTTCCTCCTTCTGTGGTATAGCTTATTTACGGCTGGGGTCCACCAGACAGGTCTCCTGCCTTTGGAGGAGTGAGTCTTGGTTTTATTTGGGATAGCACGATCCATGCATTCCTGTAGGTGTCCATAGAATGTGTTTGTAAAGGATTCTGCGGTTTGGGCAGTATTTTCCACTGGCCCGGGGGCTTTGAAGGATTCCACCTCGGTTTTGAGAAGTGTGAAGTTTGCTTTTGAGAAATTTTTCACCGTGGTTTCCTTGGCTGGGGGTGGGGATGGGATATGGATGTCCAGTGAGATTAATTTCTGGTCTGATCTTACCAATGAAGGGTTTACCTCTGGTGTGGAACATAGACTCCCCATGTTGGTGATTACCAGGTCAAATATGTTGTCCCCTCTTGTGGGAGTGGTGACTAGTTGTTCCATAGCATTTGAGTTTATAAATTCTAGGAACCGTTGGGCAAGAGTGTTGGGGCTTGAGTAGTTTTCCCAGTCAATGTTTGGGTAGTTGAAGTCACCCAATATTATGGTGTTTGGAGAGACCTTCATATTCTCCAGTGTTCTCAGGAAAGCCGAGTGGGGTTCCTGAGTTTGGGAGGGTGATCTGTAGCAGGCTACAAACTGAAAGGCAGTTTTGCCCACTGTTAGTTGCACATGGATGGTCTCCGATGCTTCGTGCAGTGCCACTAACTTGCAGGTGTGGGTATCTTTGATGAATATGGATACTCCCCCTCCTTTTGTGATTCGGTCCGAGTTTTGGGGCCAAAAAGCATGGTATGAGGTATAACCTGGTAGTGCTGGGGTGTTCAAGAGCCTTGAACCAGGTTTCTGTTACTGCACAGATATCAATATTCTCCTTACTGAGGAGAGCCTCGAGTGCATGCATCTTGAGATTTAGACTTCTGGCATTGAGCAGCATTACCCTTGTTTTTTTTCCCTTGTGTTGTCTATGGAGGTGGGTTTGTCTTTTGAGCCTTGCCTAAAAAAGGCACTATGGGGGTGGCAAGAGCCTTAGCCAGTATTCGAAAGCCCAGGGATGACAGGTGCAAGCCATCCCTAGCAAAGCAACATGGCTTGTCGAGCATGTTGTCCCAGGCTGACAGACACTGGATCCCCTTTGAATGACACCAATACTTTAGCCAATTGTTAAAATTGATCATTTTGTCTTTATACTGTTGTATCATTCTTGGTGAGGGCAAGATGCTACTCAAGGTCAGGGTCATACCGGCCTGGGCTACATGATCAGAGAGCTCCTTTATGTCTCTTTTCATATAGTCCAGGGAGGTGCATCTCAGGTCATTCACACCAGCATGGACAATGACAGAGTCATATTTGTACTTGCTTTGGAGTGACCTGAGTGCTTGTGTTATGTGGAGGATCCTGGCACCCAACAGGCAGCTTACAGTGACCTTCTCCTTGTTCAGTCTGGTGAGTGGGACGTCAGTGTGTCTGACAATAGAGTCACCTATTACAAGTGTATTAGGTGTGTTGTTTAGCCTTAAGGGCTGTGACTGTGTGGAACACTGACTTTGTGAAATATGTGGTACATGGGTATTGTTGTGGGGTAGCGGTTGCTTGGATGTCTGCTTTGGAGGTCTCTGCTGCTTTGGCAGATTTTTATTTAGAGCCTCCGAGTATGTTTTTGTGTGTTTATATGTTTGGTTTGCTGATGCGATAGGTCTATGTGAGACTGGATTTGTGGTGTGTGTGGTTACCTTCTCCGCCTGACTGACTGTGCCAGTACTGGGTTGAGAGAGCTCAGCCTCCAGTTTGGCTGTATAGTTGCATCTCTCACATATATTTAAACTTGTTGGGAGGAGGAGAGGGTGGTCTGTGTACATAAGGCAATTGTAACATTGCCTCAAGATCCCCAGATTCACTAGGGTGGACTGGAGAGTAACCCTGAAGCTGACTTTTGGACATGCCAGAATAGTATAAGGAACTGCTTTTTGACTGATCAAAACGGACCAATACGGAGCCAAGTACTTATAAAGAGTATAAGAGGGTGTAGTGCTTTCGTTTGTTAGTGTTTACTTATAAGATTACTTATAAGAGCAAGTGCAGGGCTTTGGAATGAAAATAAAGTGCTTACTTTGAGAGTTAGAACAGTTCTAAGGGAAAGGTGAAGTAGACTTTATGGAGCCGGGAATAGTTTAAACCTGTTTAAGCAGCGCTGCCCGATGCTGAGCAGTGCGCAAAATCACGCAAAACCACGCAAATGCGGGTTTTAAAACAGGGAAACTGAAAGAGATAGGAATTGACCCAAAATGGCCAATAAGCTACTAGTTTCTGGGCTGAGACCACTCCTCCAGGGACAGATAGGCTGCTCAAAGCTCCCCACTCTCACTGGTGAACAGAGAAGCTTCCTCCTATCCAAGTAAGGATATAGGCAACACAGGAACCTATACCACAGTCTGGAATTCAGCAAAGCCTGAAATCTGGACTAATCTAGTTCAGCAAAGGTGGGAAAAGAGAATATATTTTTTTTTTTCAGAAACAACAGAAAATCACACAGAAAACACTGTAAATGCTATAAACAGGCTAGCGCACTTGAGTGTGTAGCCTACAACAGTTAAACAATACAAAAATGACTTAAATGATATTTAACAAGTGCAAACTGTAAAAAGCAGGTAAGACAATACAATTATAACTTTTTCAAGCACAGATCAGTTAGAAGCATAGCCAAGAGTTTATCCCCAAAGTTTATCCCCAAAAAAGAAACCTCAATCAGCACCTGTCACCCCTGTCAATCAGGGACACAGGTGGTTTCCCATCTACTCATCAAGGTTGCGCTTGAAGAGGGTCAGCAAGGTACTCTGTTTGGTCTGTATGGGAAATCTATACCAGGGACAGGGCAGCCAGTGGGAGACAAGCCTGTCTCTCCAGCATGTTTTCTTGATGTCGCATATTAGAGTCAGGCCTTTTGAGTAGGTAATGCACGAGAAGTTAGACTTATGGATATGGAGCATCTCTATTAGGGCAGGGTCTGAGATTGCCTTGTAGGTGAGACACAGATTACCTCTGAGCAACCTGTATGATACCGAGTAGAGTGATAGTAATTTGAGCCTGTCCAGATAGGACAGGTGTTGGAGGCCATGGGTTCTCTTTGTGAGGTATTTCTGTGGCCTTTCCAGTTGATGCAGATGTTTGGAGAGGTACATACTAAACGGGGCATTATACTCAATTATTGGTCTAATGAGAGTGGAGTATAGAGAGGTAATAACCTCCTTTTTCCTGGATGCAATCCCTTTACTTATGAGATGAACCAGATAAAAGGCTTTTCTGACCACTGCCGCTACATGATGGTCATATGTGAGATTTTTATCAACCTGAGTACTCAGGACTCTCACCACAGGTTGTGTATTTAGGGGTTTCTGTTGATGTGGTAATCAGTAGCGGCTGTGTTTTTGCCGAATGGTATGATGATACATTTTTTTTGCATTTAGCTTGAAGCCATGACTTTTGCACCAGTCATTAGTTGCTATGAGACCCTGTTGCAGTATGTTAACATCATTTGGTGAGTCAATGACAGCACTCAACTTTCAGTCATCCACAAACCTGGTCAGCCACAGGCCTTTAGTTTTTTGCTGGACCTCCGAGAAGTAGATGCCAAACAGTAGGGGTCCCAGGACAGATCCCTAGGGAACTCCACTAATGACAGGTCTGCTATCAGAGGTGGAAGCACCTATCTGACCTTGAGGGTCCTATCGGTGAGCCCATTGGGCACACACTTGATGAGATAGGGATTTATGCCAAGTTGTGTTAGCTTTTTGATGATGCCTGAGTGGGGGATTGTGTTAAAGGCCTTGGCCAAGTCAAGGTAAGCTGTATGTACTGACTTTCTTTCATCCAGGGCCTTCAGGATAGTCTCAAAGAGGTCAGTCAGGTTCAACAGGCTAGATCTGCCCTTGACAAATCCAAAATGGGTGGGGTCAAGTGCTTGGAGATTGCCTGTGTCCTTGTTTATGAGATCCATAATAATATGCTCCTTGACTTTACAGCTCAGACTTGTCAAGCTAATGGAGTGATATTTTCCAGGGTCAGTAGAGGCACCCCCTTTGTGCAAGGGGGTGACAATGGCAGTTCTCCACTCTACTGGGATGAAGCCTATACTTAGGCTGTGGTTGAATAGGGTGCTCAATGACAAAGCCAGTTCTTGCCAGAGATGGTGCAGAATACAGCCTGGGATACTATCAGGTCCCATGGAAGCTGTGTCCTTTGCCTTGGATAGGCCCTTTAACACTTGATCTATGGAGATTTGAGGTGTGGGACAAGTATATGGGATGTCAAACGGGCCTTTGGGGGGACAGGGGGTGAAGTGAACCTATATGCCAGCAGGTTGGCTACGTCAACAGGATCAGGGTAAGTGATATTGTTAAATACTAATTCAGAGCAAACCTGGGCTTTGCCATGGAGGTTTCAGATGTAACTGAAGAAGGCTTTGTGGTTTCCCTTTATTTTGGAGGCTAGTTTGATTCATAATTGGCTTTGGTGGTTTTCACTACTGATCCAATTTGATTGTTGAGGCTAAGGAGGGAGTTTTCCAATTTGGAATTTGTTTCTTTTTACCCTTGGACAACAGTTTCTTCCTTTTGTTGCAAAGCCTGTTGATAGAGGATGTTCACCAAACAGGTTTATGTTTACTTGAGGAGCAGGTTTTAGTTCTATTAGGTATGGCTGAGTCCATGCTGTTGTGCAGGTGTTTCTATACAGCATTGGTATACTGTTCACCATAGTTGTCTGTATCCGCTGAGGGTGGTGGTGGTGTGAAGCTACAGCTATCCTCCCTTTGGAGATTGTAGTCAGCTTTTGAGAAGTTTTTTTAGCTTGAATATGGCTGGGGGGGGTTGGGTGGGATAGAAACTTCGAAAGAGACAGCCCAATGATCTGATTGCAGCAGGGAAGAACATAATATGGGAGTGGTGCAGCGGTTGCCCATGTTGGTGCAAACCAAGTCCAGAATGTTGTCTCTCCTTGTGGCGGATGAGATGAGCTGGTCAAGTGGGTTAGAAATGATGATGACAAGGAATTGTTGGGGGAGTGCATTAGTGCAGGAATAGTTCACCCAGTCTATGGTGGAGTAGTTGAAGTCACCAAGAATCAGGGTATTAGGAGGTGCCTTGATGGAGTCAAGAAGATCCAGGTAAGAGGAGCAGGTGTCCTGAGTCATGGGGGGGGGGTCTATAGCTGGCTATAACTTGAATGGGTGTCTTGTCAACTCTCAGCTGCACCTGGAGTAGTTCCAGTGCGTCCTGCTGGCAAACCAGTCTGGAGGTGTTCCTGTCCTTAATGAAGATAGAGACTCCACAACCCTTAGTCTTCCTGACCTCATTTTGGGGTTGGAATGTGTAGAATGAGGTATAGCCTGGTAAGGAAGGGGTGCTCTCCGCAGCCCTGAACCAAGTATCCATGACCACCCAGACATCGACATTTTCCAGTGCAAAGTGGGCATCCATTGAGTGCATTTTCAGGTTAATGCTTCTAGCATTAAGCAGCATGACCTTCAATTTGCTTTTTGACAGATCTTTTATGTTGGAAGATTTGTCTTTGGGACATTGCCTGAAAAAAGCACAATGAGGGAGGTGAGAGCCTTGGCCAGGATCCGGAATACCAGTGGTGACAGGTGGAGGTCATCTCTGGTAAAGCATCGAGGCCTGTCAACCATGTCATTCCAGGCAGACAGATACTGGATCCCCTTGGAATAACACCAGAAACTATGCCAATTGTTGAAGTCAATTATGCTTTTTTGGTATTGTGGTAACATTCTTGGTGAAGATAGAATGCTACTTAGGGCTAGGGTCATACCTCCCTGGGACACATACTCTGAAAGCTCATCATGTCTCTCGTCATATAGTCCAGGGAGGTACATCTCAAGTAATTCACACCAACATGGACAATGACAGAGTCATACTTGTACTTTTTGTGGAGAGACTTAAGTGTGTGCATGATGTGGCAGATTCTGGCACCAGACAGACAACTGACCATGACCTTCTCCTTGTTGAGCCTGATGAGGGGGGCATTGGTGTGTCTCACAACTGAGTCACCAAAGACTAGTATGTTTGGTTTATTGTTATCCCTTGTGGGGTGTGATGGTTTATTGTTTTGCCTCACGGCCTGTGTTTGTGAGTCAGTGGTGTGTTGTCTGTTGTGTGTGATGTGTTTGGAGTTGTGTGTGGAATATTTTTGAGTGTGTTTTGGAGGTCTCTGCTGTTTTGGTAAGTTTTTATTGAGGGCTTCTGCATACATGGGTGTGTGTCATGCTTGGCTATGTGATGAGAGTGGTGTGATGTTTGTGCTGGCACTCTTCTCTTTGTCAGGTGTACTGACTGTGGCGTGAGAGTGCATGGATTCCAGGTTACTGATGTACATGCATTTCTTGCAATTAGAAGAATTATGTGCTAGCAGAAGAGGGCTATCAGTAAACATGAGGCTGTTGATACATTGTCTCAGTATGTCCATGTCAACCAGGCTGACAGCAGAAACTGATAGGAATTGTCCAGGCGTAGTGTTCTGAATACTTGGGTGGACTTATGTAGAGAGGGTTTTGATAAGGGTTTGTTCACAAGAGTGTAGACCACAAAAACCTTCTTAAATGCGAAATAACTGGCCTGAAGCACAAGTGCTAAAGCAAAAACAAAGATGCTGAGAATAAATTTAATCAGGCTATTAACAAGCAATAATAAATGCAGCAGAATAAAAACACTCTTCAAAATTAAGAAACTAAGAGGGTTGGCCTTCCCTGAATGCTCTCTCTGCACTCAGTAGACTGAGCTGATGAGATGGGACAGGGGGGAGTGTCCAAAATCAAAGAAACAAAGGGATAGTCATTCCCAAATTATCTCACTGTACTCAGTTGAGTGAGCAAATGAGATGGGAATGGAAGGAGTAATCAAAATCAATTTTACAGCAGAGGCGGGCAATTCCAAGGCCACCAGGTTTAAGAGTACAACAACACTTGGGTAGCAGGACAGGAAAAGCAAACAACGCAGACAGAATACAGATGCCAGAGGCCAGTAATAAACAATGAAGCAAATATATTAATGCAGTACAGTGCAAATCAGCATACTTATCAGTTTGTTATATCAGATGGTTATAGAATCCAACACAGCCAGGTAGTTAGCATGTAGTTCATCTAAAGCTACCAATAAAGTGCATGTAATTTACTTCTTCATAACAATGATGGGTGTACACAGTTAACAAAGTGGCTATAACTGAGGTGGGGATGGGGGTTCTACTGTGGATGAAAGTACATTTATGGTCTTATCAAATGGTCATTTTTAAGCAGTCTTTAATCTGACTTTACTGGTCCATTACTCTGCCTTGGGTCCCATTTAATCATGATCTGCGTCTCCATGCATAGTATATCCTAAAGCCATATTCACCAACATAAGTCAGCAAAGAGACAGTGAATTATACAATGGTGCTATCTAAGAAAAAGTAAGACTTTCTTTTTTTTTCAGTAATGCACTTGTATAATAGCAATACAATATGGCAGATTTGTGAGTAATTACTCTATTCACCCATGGCAGAGAGACTGTCTAGTTTGGTCTCTTGAGTCATAATGTCATGAGTAAATAGTGTCAGCAACCATGGATAAAATAAGAATTTCATATTGCTAAAGTATTTCTCTTTAAAACTTTCTGTTGTGTATAACGTTGCTGTTATGAAATGGTTCTAGAACCAGCACTGGTATAATGACATAAAACATGCATTAAATAATAAAGTAGCCTCCAGTGGGTACGTAGAAGAATTTTCATAATCAAATAAAAAGAAGCAACATTACAACAAATATTAAAGATATATAACATTTTGGGGAACATGCCATCCTTGGAGTCATAAAAACTTTAGCCATGGCTGTCAAGTCCTTTAAATATAATGATTCAGGCAATAAAAGTATAGGAGATAATCAGGTTTTATAAATGTCACAACACAGAAATAAAGACTATAAACCAATAATGTAATTTAATAACTTTCTAAAGCTGAAGACTTAACTTTAAGAACAAAATCTGTCTTTCACACTCCGGCTGGCATTTGTTTCTTGCCTGCACTGCTATATAGCTTCTAAATATAACAAGCAGTCTTTGGCATTGTCAGTAATTCTGAATTAATTAACATATTTAATAAAAACAGAAAAGTAAAATGGCGCTCATAATATGCCTCTGTGTCATCTTTGCTAAAAACATTTGTTGCATTTTTATTTCTACTGTTCCTTAAACTTTCTGTAATGCAGGTACATATAATCATTCTGTTTTACCTAATAGAATGATTTATTTATATAATCAGCAGTGCTTGTTAGAAGTATGGAATTACAGTCTCTAGATCCACTCAACTAACATTTTCTTCCTGTACTCCTATGTATAGAACAATTACATATAGTAAAACATCCAAATATTCGTTTCTTTGCAAAATGGTATTTCAAAAGCAGTATTTACTTATTTAACTATTTCTTAAAATATCAGCTATGATCTTATTTTTCCATAATTAAAATATAGGCTGTTGCCCATAACATCATCTGCTTTGATATCAATGATGGACAATTTCCAATTATTAAATGCAGTTTTTGCTATCTGAAAACTGTATGCACAAAACATAGTACAAAAATGAGATTTATTTCCATGTGTATTGGTCACAGTATCACAGTTACATTTTTGCTAACCCAACCTAAATATGGATTCATTGTGTTTTTCCTCATTTTATCCAAAACAAGGTCGGTGCAGTGGTGCAGCAGTAGCATTGTCGCCTCACAGCAAGAGGTTCTCTGGTTCGATTCTCGGCTGGGGTGCCTTCTGTGTGGAGTCTGCATGTCCTCCCTGCATTCATGTGGGTTTCCTCCCACATTACAAAGACATGCATGTGGAGCCTTTCTCCCTGGGCCTCTGCTGAAAATTGGCTTTGTTCCAAGTTGGACTTTCCCGGTTAACAAATGTTAAATAAAAAAACATATTTTAAAGTGCTATCAAAATCTTCTCTGTATATTGCTATCAATTTCTTTGCTGAAGAATCAGAGCAAAGTGAAAAATAATGAGGTACAAAAAGGGAAAAAGGACATTCTTTAAGTATTACTCTAATTCATGTAAAAAGTTAAGAGATCAACAGATTTTGCATTCACATGTATTTTCTGTAGAATAACAAGTACAAAACTGTAATGTCTCCCATTATTGAATGACTTTAATACTCAGTTCTTTACCAGAAAAATCAAAAGATTTATGAGTGATGGACAAAAAATATAAGCAAAATCAGGGGAGATCTGGAAGTTACACTGTTATGCCTTGTATTTTGTAACTTATTTGTTTCTTTATTAACTTCATGTATCACAACTGCAGGCTCAGTTGTATTTAAAACCACCATTAGAAAATAGCTCTTTGAAGTATTTTTCTTAATGTGCCATTGGTGGCACTTACATACTATAAGATCTTATTTGATTTAAGATGATAATTAGAGAATTTTGTGTCCTGCGTAGACCTACATTTTTCTTTTAGATTTCAACATCTAAAAATGCAGTCCTTTCAGAATGAATCCTAAATTCTAAGATTTAGTGCTTAAAACAAATGTTCATATACTTATCACATTGTCAAAACTTATCTGGGATTCATTAAGAGTCCCAGCATGGGTTGTACAGCTTGTGGTGAAAAAGTCCAGTTTACACGATGCAGTATTTTGCAGTTTGTAGACACATTAACTGTAATAAGTAAAAACCTCATTATCAGCTAATTTGCATGTCTATGAATCATTGCTTGCTATTGCAAAGTGCAGATTAGTATTTCCTATGGTAGTTAACCATGGTGGTCGCATTGTGTAAGCACAGGCATCACTCCCCTTCAGCCAGTCTTCCACACATACAAGCACACAATAAGATATGAAGTCTGCGTAAACTATAAACAACTGCTGGTGATTGTCTGCTGGCTGAGGAAACCTGTGTTTTTTAGTCTGTGGCTGGTAGAGCTGCTTTTTGATACCTGCTCCATTTTGTTTCTTGTTTTAAAATATCTGCTTGGCCTGATGTTTTTGTTCTATGTGAGTGGTAGACATTTAAATTATCTAGGCTGCACATTTCACGTTTTTCATTGGTTAAATTGTCTCGAGTGATACTGAAATACTCAGTGAAATTCTAGGCCTTTGTCTTTGTCTGAAAAATTTAAAGCTTGTGTAAACTAAAGCACTACTGGTGATTGCCTGGTGGGTGAGGAAATCTATATTTTTTGTCTGTGACTGATAGAGCTGCTTTCTGATACCTGCTCCATTTTGTTTTCTGTTTTGAAAAATCTGCTTGGCCTGGTGTTTTTGTTCTATGTGAGGGGTAGACACTTAAATTATCTAGGCTACACATTTCACAATTTTTTTATTGGTTAAATTGTCTCTTGAGTGATATTTACATACTCAGTGAAATTACAGGCCTTTGTCTTTGTCTGAAAAGATTTGAAGCCTGCATAAACTAAAGCACTGCTGGTAATTCCCTGCAGTGTTTTCCACCTGCTATCCCCTTTGTTGATCTGCTTTTTAAACCTGGTGATTTAAGCTGCCCACCCCTACTGTAAATTGAGCTTACTAAGCGCCTCCCTTTCTACACTGACATTGATATCCTGAATTATTTATTTTCCTTTCCTTGTGCTTATTTTGAAAAAGTGCATTTTGCCCCCCATTGTCTGTTCTACTTAATCTGACTTCTTTATCTAGCTAGCTGTTGGATAAAGTAGTGTACTTTTACACTGTAGCAAACATTTGTTTTTACATCAACAGTGGTCAGTGGATATTCCATCTAGTGCACTGGGAAGTACCCTGGTCTGTTTATGTTAGGGAAACACTTGGGATTTCTGAATGTAATTTTATTGGCTGGAGGGATTATTAATCATTTTATCTTGTTTTTAGTGTATAAAGGCAAAAATTCTGTAGAACTGAGTGTCTGTAGCTCATTTATTCAAAGCAAAGTTCTTTTATTGAATAATCACACTTTTAAGTACACTGCTGTATCTATATCTTTAAGTTTGTTTGTGGTAGCATTTCACTCTGGACACTCCTTTACTGTGCTTTTACATTAGAAAGACTGGGATTATTGCTCTAGTGGAAGCAGGTGTTTATCTGGTCTGTCCGAGCTGGGAAACACACAAAAAGGCTCTAAGTATATTCCGTGCTTCTTTGCACTTAATTTGTACTGTTCTGATACCTACATAGCATACACTAGAGTCAGACCTGCTGAATTTAGCCTGTTATTGATACACTTGAGCACTAAACAAGACATCTTACATTAAGAAGGGCTCCCCTG
Organism: Protopterus annectens; assembly: GCF_019279795.1. NCBI lineage: Eukaryota > Metazoa > Chordata > Ceratodontiformes > Protopteridae > Protopterus > Protopterus annectens. Next base: position 6,847,667 of record NC_056746.1, read on the forward strand.
CACCCTTGTGGCAGAAGAGTGTGTCTCCAGCCTTGTCTGAGCTGGGGGAAGTTCATTGTGTGCTTTCCCTTTGGTAGATTCATTTAAAAGTGTTTAATTTCACCTGTATTTAAGCCTCAAGTTTGTGTGGGTTTGCAGTCAGTTAACGGGAGCTGCTGTACGTTTGGTGTCTTTTGCCAGAGTTATAGAGTGTTTCTGCTTTAATCCAAGGCAACCAAGGCAAAAAGCAAGAAAATAAGTATATTTTGTGATTCTTTTGCACTTTTTCAACTGTATTTTGTCAAATTGCTGCATAATTGCTTTTTGCTGTTTTACTGTATGTGACTATTTCAGCATCTGCACTTGATTTGCACTGTTCTGATTCCTAGATAGCACAGACTAGATTCAGACCTGCTGAACTAGCCTGTTATTCATATACTTGAGCACTAAACCAGCCATCCTACATTAAGAAGGGCTCTCCTGCACCCTTGTGGCAGAAGAGTGTGACTCCAGCCTTGTCTGAGCTGGGAATTGCTGGAGGAAGGTTTATTGTGTGCTTTTCTGCTGGTAGATTAGCTTAACGGGGTTTTAATTTTGCCTGTATTACGCGTTAAAGCACCCTATGCAACAGGGGTTAACAGTGCCCCACATAGACACAGATGCCTTGAAACTCAATCTTTCCCTAGACATCTGTCAGTGAAACCCTCAAGTTTCTCTACAGCACTATGGGCACACTGAGCAGTGTTGCTACACTTATCATCTATAGCCTTCCACAGAACAAGCACTTTTGTTAGTCCTAGCACAAAAACTGGTCAAACTAGCTCACTTCCTCCCTAATAGTACATACAGTAAAAACCTGCAATCCCCCATCATTTCACTTGCCTGCTTTTTTGACATGAACATCCTGAGGGAATGCAGTAATTGCTTCATGTATACTGACAACCACTTACTCCTAAAACAAACAAATATCCTGTGTGAGAGATGTAATTACACTATGAAATTGGAATCAATTATTTCACGTAAAAGCAAACCAGACATCAAACATGTTGTCAGCACACACACTTCACCTCTCACACAAAATGAGGTCATAACACATGAACTGACATACGTGGAGGTACTCATTAGAAGCCTACCAAAAGATCGGAGACCTCCCAAATTTAAACCACTTGCACACATTGCTCTGCAAATAGAAACCACTACACATGATAGCACATACACCAGTGTCTCAGCAAATAAGCTCCTAAGGCAAAGCACCTCAAAACCTAATGTCTTGGTCATAGGCGACTCCATAGTGAGACACACAGATGTCCCCTTCACCAGGCTGGATAAAGAGAAGGACATGGTCTGCTACCTGTTAGGTGCCAGGATCTGTCAAATCACACATGCATTGACGTCACTCAACAATAAGTACCTTTATTGACTCTGTCATAGTCTATGTTGGTATGAATGAATTGAGACATACCTTTTTGGACTATATGAACAGAGACATGACTGAACTCTCAGATTATGTGTCCCAGGCAGGTATGACCCTAGCCCTAACAAAAAATGATCGACTTTAACAATTGGCTTAGCTTGTGGTGTTAATCCAGGGAGATCCAGTATCTATCAACCTGGGAGGACTTGGTTGACAGGTCATGCTGCTTTGCCAGAGATGGTTTGTACCTGTTTTCTCTAGGCTTTCAGATACTGGCATATTGCCTTTTTTAGGCAATGTCAAAACAACAAAATTTCTGAAGCAACAAAATCCACTCAAGACAAATTTAGGATTCTGCTTCTTAATGCTAGGAGTCTAAACAGGAAACTGCACTTCCTGGAAGCACTCCTCACCTTGGAAGATGCTGATGTCTGTGCAGTCACTGAGACATGGTTCAAGGCTGTGCAAGACTACAATACCTTTCACTCATTCAGACCTCCAAATGAGGGTGAAAGACCCAAAGGTAGAGGTATAGCCATTTTCATTACAGCCAAGTGCACCTTGAGACCGGTCAAACAGTATGACTCTCGAACTACATCATGTCCAATTAAGTATAGGAAAAATACCCTACCACATCATTGCTAGCTATAGGTCCCCCACCATGAATCAAGAAAAGCAAACCACCTACCTGGACTTACTGGAATCACCTGTCATGCAGCTTAACACCTTAGTCATGGGATATTTCAACTGTCCTTCCATCGACTGGGTGACATACATGAGCACGAACATGCTCACCCAGAAGTTCCTGGACTTTGTCAATACAAATGCTCTGGAACAGATAGTCTGCACCCACACAAGGGGATCAAATGCCCTAGACATAGTACTCACCAACATGGGGGGGGGTCATTGCACTCCCCTCTGTGTGGTGCCCTCCCTGGTAAGGTCGGACCACAAATCAGTCTCATTTGTAGCAACTACTGACACCACCACAGGGGCAAAAAAACTAAAAAAAATATTTCCTAAGCAAACTAAAGCCTACTAAGCAAAGGTATAAAAAGTTTTATACCCCCTGCAATCACAGACAACAATGACTCCTATGCAGAGATATACACAAATGCCCTGTATATACACTTAAGCAACTGTATAGACTCGGCTGTACCTGACTGGAATTAAAACCAGGTCCTCCCGAAAAACAAGCCACCCTGGTGGACCTCAAGTGTAAACAGGTTATATAACAAAAGGAAGAAATGGATGTCTAAAAACAAGAGGGGACTGACTCAGCAGAGGAAGAATTCCCTCCAAAGCTTGAACAAGCAAATCAGAAATGTTGTAAAGTCCTCCAAAGCTAATTACAAAACTAAAATATCATCCCTAGCTAAGGATAATCGTAAGGCATTCTTTAAATACATCTGAAATCTACAATGGAATGCCCAGCTATGTGCCACACTGGTAGTAGGTGGTACCACTCATACTATACCAGAAGAAATTGCCAACCTGCTAGCTGACAGATTTGGGGCAAACTTCACCCCCTGTCCCCACCAGCCATACCCCAAAGCATACCTGACACCAGTCCTCTACTAGTATCTCCAGAGATTAGGTCACATCTTCACTGTCCAAGGCCAAATACACAGCCACAAAGGGACTAGATAACATCCCAGGTTGTTTATTAAGTAATCTAAAACAAGACCTAGTGGACCCACTTGGCATTCTCTTTAACCATAGTCTGAGAACTAGCTTTGTTCCAGCAGAGTGGAGAACAGCAACAGCAGTCCCCTTGCACAAAGGGGGGGCCATCATCCAACCCTGGGATCTTATAGACCAATAAGTCTAACCAGCCTCATTTGCAAGGTCATGGAAATAATTATCATAGGCCTTATCAACAAGAACATATGTAACCTTCAAACTCTAGACCCAACCTAGTTTGGCTTCATTAAGGGCAGATCATGCTTATTAAGCCTAGTAGACTTCTTTGAGAAAGTCACCAAAGTCCTGGATGAAAGTAAGACAGCGCATGCTGCCCATCTTGACCTAGCCAAGGCTTTTGACATAATTCCCAACTCAGGTATCATTGAGAAGCTCTCACATTTGGGGATTCACCCTTAAGTGATGGGTAGCAAATTGTTTCACTGACAGAACACATACTGTCAAAGTTGGTGATTCTACCTCTACCAGTAGACTCGTCACCAGTGGCATAGCTCAAGGATCTGTGCTGGGCCCTTTACTGTTTGAATTCTATTTTTTAGAAGTCCATGTTAAAGTAGGTGGCCTTTGGCTTACCAAGGTTGCTGATGATTGCAAATTGGGTGCAGTCACTGAGTTCCCCCAATGATGTTAACATATTACAGGAGGGGTTAACACAGACAAATGACTGGTGCCAAAGCTACAGTCTAAAACTAAACTCAAAAAAGTGCATTAGTATCCCCTTTGGCGGTGTGGAATTTCCTGTTATTTGCAATATTGATAGGACCCCCTTAAGTTCAAACCCAGTGGTGTGAGATCTGGGAACACAGGTAGATAGTAATCTGAACTTCTACCACCAAATTTCCACAGTGGTAAGGAAAGCCTTCAATGTTATGCATCTCATAAGTAAGAACATCGCATCCAGATCTAAGGATGTTAAAACTCCACTGTACTCGACCCTCATCAGACCATTAATAGAGTACAATACTCTCTTCTGCAGGTACCTCACTAGACACCTGCAGCAGCTGGATAGACCACAGAGGTCTCTCACCAAGAAGATACAGGGCATCCAAGCAATGGCTTGCATGGATAGACTGAACTCCCTGTCACTGTACTCTGTATCATATAGGTTGCTGAGAGGCGACTTGTGTATGGCCTACAGGGCAGTCTTTGACCCTGCCCTGATGGATATGCTGCACATCCGCAAGTCAAATGGCACAAGAGTCACTCGCTCTAGGGATCTTAATCTAGCCTATAACATTAACAGAATATACTGGAGAGACAGATATATCTCCCAGAGATTGCTGCTGCTCTGGAATAAACTTCCAGTTCATGTGATGCACAGCTCCTTAATGACCCTATTCAAGCATAACCTGGACAAATGGATGGGAGACCGCAACTTCACCTGGGGGGTGGCACCCATGTTCCTCATGGACAGGGGTAGTCGGTGCTTATCATAGATCTGCTCTGTGAATTATGCCTGTCTAACAAAGGACAATAGAGGCAACAATAGAAGCAACTGGGGATTAACATGGCTAGGCTTGTAAGGGCTCTAAGACAGTGAGCCTAGTAACCTCCTATGAACCTATGAACCTACATGGACAAACATCATATATTCCTTACCTTTCCTTGTTGTGAGAACATCTACAACATATCCTTTTCCCCTGCTGAGGTAATTCATGGATGATGACAGTCAGTGTGTAATGACAGATGACTGAGTTTCCCATTTCATATTTTTAAGTAAATGCACATGGGCGTCACATTAGGGCACACTGTTTACAAGGTGCAGCAGTATGCCTAACATTTTCCATCCCTTCCCCTCATTTGGCACAATGTGTTGCAGGTATTGCATAATGGCTAAGATACTCAATATTGTAAAAAAAATTAGCTGCTTGCCTGACTAATCAGTTAGTGGAGTGGATTAATGCTGGAGTTTCATGTGTCAAGGCTGCATGGTTCAGATCCTGTTCATCCTTGTGTTTTTTTAATTACTTATTTTTTAACAGACTCCCTGGTGTCCAGGGTGCTTAGTGCCCTTTAAGGCACACTATTTTTTCATAGTGTCTAGAATTTCCCTGCACCTTGTTTTTCGCTTATGTGCCTTTAAGGCATACCATATTGAGCATCCCAGGTGTCCAGTGTTCTCCTATGCCCTGATCCCCATACTGTTGCAGTGTCATCTAGGCATGGAAATAAGGGTATCTAGTACTTCCTCTGATCCCGTAATCTTGAAGTGCCATTCACGCATGAGAGAATTATCCCTGGGGTCTAGTGGATCCTCGATCCCATTACTGTTTAAGTGCTGTTAAGGCATGAGAATAGTATCTCTGGTGTCTGGTGGTTCTTCCATCCCTATACTCTTTAATTATCATTAAGGCAAGAGAGAATTATCCCTGGTGTGTAGTAGGTCCCCATCCCTGTACTGTTTAAGTGCTGTTAAGGCATGAGAGAATTATCCTTGGTCTGTAGTGGGTTCCCCATCCCTATACTGTTTAAGTACTGCTAAGGCATGAGATAATTATCTCTGGTGTGTAGTGGGTCCCCCCATCCCCATACTGTTTAAGTACAGTTAAGACACAAGAGAATTATCCCTGGTGTATAGTGTTTTCCCCCACCTCATGATCCTTGTTCTGTCTAAATGCCACTCAGACACAAATTTTAGGAGTTATCTCCACCCTCTTCTCATATGCTCAGCTCATTAGTTTAGAGGTGTGTGGAAGTATGACAGCCACGACAGCCTATCCACACAACACACAAATACACACACACACACACACACACACACACACACACACACACACACACACACACACACACCAGCCCTTTACCTAACCTAACATAACCCCTGACTACCCTGTTATTGCTACCTCCCAGGCAGACACACACTTGCATGTACACTCACACATTCAGCCCATTGCATACAATCACATATATACCTCCTAATCCTCCCTTACCACTAAACGTTTCAGTACTTTACACTCACACATACAGCCCATTGCATACAATCACATATATACCTCCTAATCCTCCCTTACCACTAAATGTCCCAGTACTTTACACTCACACATTCAGCCCATTGCATACAATCACATATATACCTCCTAATCCTCCCTTAACACTAAACGTCCCAGTACTTTACACTCACGCATTCAGCCCATTGCATACAATTACATATATACCTCCTAATCCTCCCTTACCACTAAACGTCCCAGTACTTTACACTCACACATTCAACCCATTGCATACAATCACATATATACCACCTTAATCGTCCCTTACCACTAAACGTCCCAGTACTTTACACTCACACATTTAGCCCAGTGCATACAATCATGTACAGACCCCCTAATCCTCCTTCACCACTAACCTTCCCAGTACTTACCTCTACAGTGTGGGATGAATATGGCCTTTTGGCTATGTTCATTGCAGATATGAGCAAGGAGTGACCATGCTAAAATTTACAAGGCTGATTGAGTCTATAATCAGCAAAATTTGATGTAGCTTTCAAGATATATTGATATACTGTGATTATAGGTCTCATGGGTGGATTATACAAATACTTATGTGTCTTTGGAACTTCATAAATCCATCACATCTAAAACCATTAGTTGTTGTTGTTGTGTCTTCTACTTCCATGAAATTATTGATCAGAAATCCATGCATTCTTTACAAGTTACTCACTTAAACTGGATATTTCAGAAAATAAAGTAGCTCACATTAAGTTTCCATTAATAATTTTGATTCTTTATCATTCAATACATGTAAAATTGCATTTTTGCACCACTTCTGTTGGCAAAAATGGGTAAGACACTGAGTACAACCCGTGCAACCTAAATTCAGTCAGTGGCTCAAGTGTTCATTGTAGATGGCATGGAGGGAGGATAAAACTCAGGTGGTATCACCCGCTCACTTTTTCTTCTTCTTGAGGGAGGATTGGGAGTGGCTTCTCAGGTATACATTGAGGTAGAACTTCCTGTATTGTGCATAAGGGGGAAGGGCTTTGTTTGTGTCACATGTGGGCATGAAAAATATACTTTCAACTCACTGCATGACACCCATTAGGGGCATGTCCTGGTATGGTAGAGCATAAAAAGAAAAATCCAATCCCTACTATGAGAACGATAGCTCCTGGCATTGTTTTGCCTGGATGTTGTCCTAAGGATCAAATGTTCATAAGTAGGTACTAGGCTATTAGTCTGCAGACTACTACAAGGCTAGTCAAAAACCAGGAGTTAGACTCAAACCTTGTACCTTGCTTTTATGAAGTTAAAACCTTAGATATTATGCCAACCCTGCAACCATGCACCCTGGACTGTAGGGCTTTTGCTGGAGTAAAGAATCGGTTCTTATAGTGGGTAGGTGGGACAAGCTAGATGGTCAGCAGAGGGTTCAGGGAAAAATAAATAAATAAATAATAATAATAATAATAATAATAACTATTATTATTATTATTATTATTATTATTATTATTATTATTATTATTACTACACCACCACTACTACTGATAATAGTTATACCACTATTACTACAACTGATACTCCTACTACTATTAATAATATTGTGGTATTAAATGTAGTACACCACTACAATACAGCCTGTTCTGGGGTGAAGAACATACCCAAGAGGAGGTACAAAGATGGTGAGTGGTTCATAGAGGTTGTAGCCGCAAAGTTGCTATTTCTCTCCTAGTATAACAGACTTCAATTCTGGACTTTCTTTAGCTTTGAGTTAGAGAGAAAAAAAGAAAAGAAAAGGTCACTTGTGGAATCAGCAGCTTGATCTTCTAATACAAGCAGTCTTAGAAAGGAATGAAAGACCTGGCTACTTGTTACACTATGCACTGACCATAACCCATTAGCCTGTTCTAAGATCTGTTTCTTGGCAAACATTCTCCTTTAGTTATCACAACGGACTCAAATCCACAAATGAAATCTTAAACAGCAACAGAGGACAGAGCAGTGTAGACTTCAGCTAAAGTACTACAACTTTGTAAAAATGAGAACACTTTTTCTGTTGAACCAAGCAATGCACCCCACTACCTTGCTACACAGTAAGCATAATGTTACTAATACTCCCATAAAGGAGCTTGGTATAAGACAGGCCGAACCAGAAAGTATTTAAGTTGCAATGCAGTATTTTTAACAAAAAACAAAAGTCAAGTCAGACATAGATTTTATACTTTGTCCTAACAGAGTTACTGAAAACCCTTCTGAAAACATTAACTCCCTTGCAAGTCACAAGCTGAAATGACTAGCCAGTCTCCCCTGAACATAACAGTTTTGAAAAGGTGCAGCTAAATAGAGTGACTTTTGGAAGGAAATATTGAATACTATTATACGCAAGGTGTTGCACCAGATGCAGAAATCACCTTAAGAAGTATAGTTCCTAGTTTATTTTATTCAAACAATGTCTCAAGTCTTCACAAAACCATACTAACATCTGCTGCTTCTCAAACAGCGGATACCATTGAAAATCATTGTTTCCTCTTGCCTTCTTCCTGTCTCTCCTTAATCTTCTTTATCAAATCATCTTCTGCTTTACTGCACATGTGACTGAACCACTTTCATTTGTTCTCCTTGACCTTTTCTGCATCTGGGACTACTTTGGCTTCTGCTCTGATGTCCTCATTTGCTCGTCTGCCCCAAAATTTGCACACTGCAACCTGCCTCAGGCACTTCATCTCCATTAACTTAAGTTTCCCCAAAGGCTATGCCTTCACTGTCCAGGGTTCTGTGCCATACAGAAGCAGCAGTCATACCCTGTTTTCTGCACCTTATTTTTTAACTTCTTTGGCATTCTTCTGTCATATGCTATCCCTGACACCCTGTGCATTTGGATGCAGCCCCTTTGATACTAGCTTTGACCTCTTTATTCAGATTTCCCTTCTCCACAACCACCATATTTAAATTTAAAAATTAACACAATAGAAAAAGACTAAGTGGACTTAAGAAACAAAACAATTGACTTAAAGGCCAGATCCCACATGTATATAACCTGTTTTTTTAGGATTTACACAACATTAAGACAATAGTGAGACAGCAGATTGGGACTTAACCCAAATCCAAGGAATCTTCACACTGGATAATGTTTACTGCATACACGTCTTTTCAAATTGAAAAAAAATTAGAACAGTTATAGCCAGAATCATCTCAGACAAAACTCTGGTGTTACCAGCTATAATTAAACTTTCTAAAACCTTCATAAATCAAGCTAATATATCAATTTCTATGGATTTAATGGCAGACAGTTCAAAAACAGAAATACTCACACAGAGATAAGAAGATGTTGATGGCACAGTAGCTATTTATCATAATGGTTTAGCTTGTTTATCTAGAAATAAAGTACAGGGAAATAATATTGACTTTTGAATCAGCTAAATGAAAATGGAAAACTCATCCAATTCTTAAATAAAGATGGTTTTAGCATCATTGAAACCTCAACCGTAATGTGAACATCAATGGAGACTAGTAACCTTTCCTTTGTCAATTTTTTTTTATTATTAAGACATATGGGCACATGTCTGTCCCTTGGCACAGAGGTATAAAACCTGTACTGTGCCTCAAGGGACCTGAGTTTGACTAGTGGTGTGGATGCCAGAGAGGCAGGACATTAGAGGGACCAGACATGGGGGAGTATGAGAGTGAGTGGATGGCACAGGCTTGCCTATCCCGGGTGGATAAGGGAGGCACCTAGACTGTACATACGCAGACCATACATCCACGGAGATGATACATATGCATGCAAGCATCAAGATTGTACATATGTAGAACATGAATGCACTGAGATCATACATCTGTAGAATATGCATGCACTGAGATTGCACATCTGTAGTACATGCATACACTGAGATTGTACATATGTAGAACATGCATTCACTGAGACTGTACATATGTAGAACATGCATGCACTTAGATTGTACATATGTAGACCATGCATGCAACTCCTGTAGGCAGCATCTGTAGTGCTTGCAAGGCTCCTGCAGATTGGGAGAGATTTAAAGCATAATCCCTAGGAGCAATACAATGTTGCATTAGCATACATGATTTTCTGACCTGCCCCAGAGGTGCATCAGCTGAGCCTGAGGAAGGCTGAGGTGGGTCTAACTGACCCAATGAACAAGGAGAGGAGCTGATGGAAGTTAATGATTAGTTGAGGGGAGAGGGAAAGCAAAAAAAATGCAAATTGGGCATTATTACATAGAATAATTGATACAATGAGCTTGGTGTTAGAGATGCTGAAAAGAGAACAATATGATGGTCCATAATGTTTTAACTCAGTATTAATGGCTAAAAAACATAAAGAGAATGAGTTAGCAGATATTTACAGTATCTCATTGTAAACATCAGGTTGCCTATATAAAGTAAGCTTGACTTTCATTAAGACTGAGGTATTAAAGAAAATTTGTAACAGCTGGAACAGTACTGCACGTTTAGTAACAATAAGGTTGCAGAGAGAGCTGTCTTAATATATTCACACCAAAAGTAATTGCTCAATACAGTGATGAGGTAGTGAGGATACTCTTAATAAAAATTCAGTTTTATAATAAAACACAAACTTTAGGGTGTCTTTACATGTCTATAATAAGAATCCCTTTTATGAGATATAGGTGAAGGACTCCAAAAGTTAGCTTCTGAAACTGTAAGCATAGCAGAGGACTTCAGTGCTGTATTAGACACTACACCTAACTCACACATGATCATTAAAGGGTGCACACAGACAGAGTGATACTAAATTATCTTTGCATTGTCATTATTATCCTGAAATACTTAAATCCATCTGTCCCTAGATTTATGTACTAAAACGTAAAACTGAATACGTTCTTCAGGACAGAGAAATTGTTTTTGCCTCACCTAGTTTTTATCTTCAACAAAATAGCTCTACTTGCAGACTATCAAAACCATTCTATTTAATTTATCATCTTTATAACTCAAAGTAATACTCAAAAGACTTAAAAACTGATAACACTATTTTCATTGAAGAAAAATCTCTAACTTAAGAGAAAATTAATCGATTCACTGATGAAAACATAAAATATCAACTGGACATTATCTTTTGTCATAAAAGTGGGCTGGATTCCAATTATACGTAGCAGTCTTTCTACATGTATTGATGGTACAAAGAGATAGGATTTTAGAGGTTCATAGATTCATAGGTGTGTACTAGGCTAATGGCCCTGAAGCCTTTACAAGCCTAGCTAAAAAAAGAATTGCCCAGGCACCATGCCACCAGATGTTAGTTCACAGTGCCCATATCCAGTAGGTCAACTGGAATGATCCTCGGAGTGTACTTTCTGTTACCCATCCACTTGTCAAGATTTCTCTTGAAGAAGGCCAGTGAGGTGCTCTGCTTGACATGAATGGGAAGCTTATTCCAGAGTATGGGCAGTCTTTGGGAGATGAATCTGTCCCTCCAGCATGTTCTGTTAATTGTGGTAATGAGGTTCTGATCTCTGGAGCGTGTGGCTCGGGGGATTGGGATTTCTTCAGGTGTAGCATTTCAAGTAGGTCGGGGTCAGACATGGATTTGTAAGTCAAGCAGAGATCACCTCTAAGTAGACAATAAGAGACTGAGAACAGCTGAAGTTTCTTGAGTCTGTCCATGTAGGACATGTGTTTAAGGCCTAGGATCCTTTTTGTGAGGTACTTTTGTGGCCTCTCCAGCTGTTGTAGGTGTCTTGTCAGATACATGCCAAATAGGGTGTTATATTCGATGATTGGTCTAATGAGGGATGAGTAAAGAGGGATGATGACCTCTTTCTTCCTGGATGTGAAGCCTTTGGTTATAAAATGTGCCATGTAGAAGGACTTTCTGACCACAGTGGCAATGTGGTGGTCAAAGGTGAGGTGGCTGTCAACCTGGGTGCCCAGATCTCTTATGGCACCTTCAGTGTTCAGTGGACTCCCATCAACATGGTAATTCATGGGAACTGAGTTTTTTTCCAGAGGGAATGATAATGCATTTTTTGGCGTTAAGCTTCAGGCCATGGTTCTGACACCAGTCATTGGTCTCCAAGAGGCCCTTTTGTAGGATGCCTGCATCACTTAGGGAATTGCTAATGACTCCTAGCTTGCAGTCATCAGTGAACTTGGTCAACCAGAGCCCTTCTGTGTTGGCCTGGACTTCTGAGAAGTAGATGCCAAACAGGAGAGGGCCCAGGATCGAGTCCTGTGAGACTCCACTCATGACTGATCAATAGTCTGACTTGGAATCCGCAACTTTCACTCTGTGGGTCCTGTCTGCGAGCCAATTTGCAACCCACCTAGTGATGTAAGGATTGATGGCTAGTTTGGTGAGTTTATCAATGATACCTTAATGGGGAATGTTATCAAAGGCCTTGGCCAGGTCAAGGTAGGTTGTATGCACTACCTTACCCTCATCCACAGCCTTGGTGACTGCCTCGAAGAAGTCAACCAGGTTCATCAGGCAGGATCTCCCCTTGAGAAAGCCAAACTGTGTGGGGTCAAGAGTTCGGAGATTGCCTATATCTTTGTTAAGCAGGTCCATGATGATGTGCTCCATAGCTTTGCATACTAGACTCATTAGGCTAATGGGGAGATAGTTCCCAGGGTCTGTAGTTGCTCCCCCTTTATGGAGTGGGATGACTGTAGCAGTGTGACATTCATTAAGGACATAGTCTGAGGTAAGGCTGTGATTGAACAGGGTATACAGATGTAGTGCCATTTCATTTTGTAGCTCATGTAGGGCACAGCCAGGGATATTATCAGGTCCCATGGACACTGTATTCTTGTCTTTGGACAATGCAGCTTTTTCCTGTGCCACAGAAGTGGTTGGTACCAGGCTTTCTTCTGGTATTATGATAGGGCCCTGGGGGGGGGGGTGTCACTGAATCTGTCAGCCAGTATGTAGGCTGTATCTGTTGGCTCAGTATAGGAGGTGCCATTGTGCAATAATTCAGAGCAAATCCGGGTATTGACTTTGAGATTTTTGATATAGCTATAGAAGGCTTTGTGGTTGTTTTTGGTGTCAGCTGCAATTCTGCCTTCGTAACTGGCTTTAGAGGGTTTGATAAGGGATCTCAGCTTTTTGTTGGGACAGATAAGGGAGGTTTTCCAGTCTTACATCATTTTTTTCGCAACAGTTTCTTCCTTCTGTTGTAGAGTTTATTGATGGCTGGGGGCCACCAGATTGGTTTCCTTTTTTTGGAGGAGAGCATCTTAGTTCTGTTTGGTATGACAAAGTCCATGCATTTGTGTACATGCTCGTACAGTGCATTGGTGTATGATTCAGCAGTCATGCAGCTATTTTCCATTGGCATGGGTGCAGAGAAGTTACCCACCTCTGTTTTTAGGAGCCCAAAGTCAGCTTTAGAGAAGTTTTTCAGTGTGGTCACCTTAGCGGGGGGAGTAGGTGAGATGGAGATTTCCATGGTGATCAGTTTGTGGTCAGATTTAACCAGGGAGGAATTGACTATAGGTGTGGAGCAATGGTCTCCCATGTTGGTGATAACCAGGTCGAGGATGTTGCTTCCTGTAGTAGGGGTCAGAATGAGCTAGTTCAGTGCATTGAGAACTGATAAATTCCAGAAAATGTTGGGCCTGTACATTGGTACTTGAATAGTTTTCCCAGTTGATGGAAGGGTAGTTGAAGTCATCCAGTATGAGAGTATTGGGTTGGAACTTGATAGATTCCAGGGTGCTTAGGAAGTTGGAGTGAGGGTCTAGGAACATGTTTGGGGTTCTGTAGCAGGCTATGACTTATATCGCTGTCTTACCCAGTGTTAGTTGTCCCTGAAGTATCTTGGATGCATTATGCTGGGCTACCAGTCTAGAGGTGTGCGTATCCTTTAAGAATATGGAGATACCACCTCCTTTGGAACTTCTGGACATATTCTGGGGCTGAAAGGTATGGAATGAGTTGTAGCCTGGAAGTGCAGGGGTGCTTTCTGACTCTTTAAACCAGGTCTCCGTTACAGCACCGATGTTGACATTCTCCATTTTGAGGAGAGCTTCAAGTGAGTGCATCTTGAGATTTAGACTTCGAGCATTAAACAGCATGACCCTCAGATTGCATATGTTTGTAGCTGTTATGGTGGCATTTTGGTCTTTGGAACACTGCCTAAAAAAGGCACTATAGGGGTGGCAAGAGCCTTAGCCAGTACCCAGAATTCCAGGTGTGACAGATGCAGGCCATCTCTGGCAAAGCATCGAGGTCTGTCGATCATGTCATCCCAGGCAGACAGATACTGGATCCCCTTAAATATGACACCAGAAACTTAGCCAATTGTTGAAGTCAATAATTTTCTGCTTGTACTGTGGGGGTAACTGTAGAATACTGCTCAGGGCTAGGGTCATACCTGCCTGGGCCACATAATCTGAGAGTTCCATCACATCTCTTTTCATGTAGTCCAGAAGGTACATCTCAGGTCAATTACACCCACATGGACAATGACTGAGTCATATTTGAATGCTATTTATAGGAATGCAATTACCCTGTTCCCAAATCCCTGAATCTACAAGTCCTGTAATGTTTCTTCCATTTATCAACTCTAGTGTGAAGCTGCAGTTGAGCAAGCTGTTTTTCCTGAATGTTCCTTTATTTCCCAACAGTTTGTGTGACCATGGAGTGAGTATATATATATATATATATATATATATATATATATATATATATATATATATATATATATATATATATGGGTCTACTTCTATTCACTGACAGCCCATTTCACTGAAACCCAGTTCATTGACAGCTCATTTCATCGACAAACATTCTAGGTGGGGGGCTGCGCCCCCCCACACCCCCCAACTATATATAACAACTCCACAGTCGCACAACAGTGGGGAGGGGGGCAAAACCCAGGTTTTTGCCTTGAATACTTTTGTCAATGAAATGAGCTGTCGACCAAATGGGTTTCAGTGAAATGGGCTGTCAGCGAATAGAAGTAGACCCATATATATATATATATATATATATATATATATATATATATATATATGGGGTTGTGGCACACAAAATGTCCCACATGGGGTATAGTACTTTATAAGAATGGTACCTGCAGTTGTGGTGGGTTTGTTCCTTGATGAGTTTGGCAAATTCAATTTGATGTCATGAGCGGGTGGGCTGGGGTTTATGTTTTACATCACATAGTATCTCCAGCTGTGCAAACAGTAGAAGATTTTGGACAAATTAGTCTTTGTGGGTTATGAGTAGATAAAATTAAGAAATAGAACTTCTTAATTCATTATATAAATTAAAACAAAAGGAAAAAAAAACTTGCTTCATAATATTATCTTAATGCTTATAGAAAGAAAAAAAGTCAAGAATTCTAGGCAGGTATAGAAAAGGGATCACACATTCAAATTCTGAAAATGAGTAATTCCATAACTTTAGAATCCGCTTTGATATGTAAAATACGTAGCACACTAGTTCTCTACCATTCTTTTTGCAGAGACAAATCAGCTTCTCTTTGTAATAAGTACCTTCTTGAAAATAGCCGATGCTATGAAAGAATTTACTTAAAAGTCACATAACAACGTCACTGGTCCAGAGAATTTACATGCTAAATTGTATAAATAGTTTATCAGATTATTATTTCTTTAAACAGTAAAACTTTTAAGGAGGCCAGATGTTAATGAATAGAGAGAGACCCCCAAAAATATTAAATCTATAAAATGTAGTCTTTATTTCATATTGGGTAAAGGCCTTTATTCTATAAAAATTGTTGTAAATGCTGATTAAAAAATATGCACTTATTAGCAAATAATTAGCTTCTTCAAAAAAATGAAACAATTTCAAATATATAGCTCAGTGTCAATCAAGGTCAGGAAGTGACCCAAGCAAATGTGTAGATTAATCTACAGTCCTATTCATACAGAGTCAAACCAGCTCATACGATACTGCCATAACATATGCAACAAATATAAATTAAATCTCCATTTCATTAAATAGAGTGTACAAGTTCTCAGTTTTGGTTAGTACTTTAATTACCTCTGGGCCTCTGGATCTTAATAAAAGCCCTTCAAACAAATATTTCATAGTACCTTAGCATTAATGGTTAAAATACTCCAAAAAGAGTACAAAGGCATGTGTAAAGGCTGGACACTCTTCCCTACCTATGTTCCTTTTTTTATAATAGAGTCCACATTAAGGGGTTATTTAGCAAATCTCTAAAATATTTCTGATTAAGAGTTATCAGTAAGCCTTTAAAAATATTAAATAAATAAATGATTTATTGCCAACACTAACAAACAAAGAAATGCCCTTTGTAGAGTTTCTGATGCTTTTATAAAAACTTATCTGCTATCTGGATATATCATCACGTTGCAAAAATTAGAAGCTATAATCCTGTCAAAGGAAAAATATACTTTAAAAATGATCAAAACACGGTAGGTTCAGGTTAAGGCACTTTAATCTTGCAGCAAGGAGACAAAAATGTGCTAATACAGAGTTTGTCTAATCAGAAACAGGAAATACATTCATTTTTATAGGTTATCAAATTAATCCTGTCCTACCATGCTGACGTAACAGATTACCACCTTTTCATCATCATCTGCTGACCATCTTTCCCATGAATTTCTGCTGATTTAAACAATTTTATGTGAAACTTCCTGAGGAAAACAAAATGGCCTTGGTTACTTTCAGTTAGATACTTGTTATGTTACATTCGAGATACTACGGCTAAATCAAACACAATGCTAGCAGTTCATTTCTCTAATACTCCTTTGTCTACTTTATCTCTAAATTACTGCAGCTGATGAGGTTCCCATCCTCTGGACAAGGCTGTTTGTCTAGAATCATTACATTTATAACATAAGCTATTGTTCATTCATATGCTTCTGACTTAGCAGATTAAACACCTGCTTCTCAAGTACATTTCCACAAGGCATAAACAAGAATATTGCTGTGCTAGCAGTTACTAGGTCAGAGGGCAACTTGCAAGTTTCAGAAAGCATGCTGCAGTTTTCAAAAGCATCTTTTTCAGTCTCATATGAAACTCAATTTGTATAAATCACAGTGCATGAAAAATAGAATGAAAAGCATATTAAAAACACTTGATTATTAATTTGGCATTAAGCATACACACATTAATACATATTTTTCTAACATCTCCCTCCTGTTAATACTTTTTATTCTATTTTCAAAAAAGAATAAACAGCTTACTTCTTTTCCTAACCTCTTCCATTCAGGATTTGCAGTTAAGAAAGTCATTCAGTTTAAACTTTTATGAAAGTGTTTCGCATTCTAACAGTTCTTCAAATTCAGTACTTTGATACATAGTCTCAGATATGGATATATCTATGAATTCTTTAATTAATCTCTTCATGCAGGGGATTCCGCAACAAATACAAACTCCTATTAGGAGTAATCCTACCCCAATAGCAATCAATATGTTCATGAAAATGGAGCCCCACCCCCCGAAGGCATTCTGGAAAAACTCTGTCAGTGGGTTTGGGCCTGGTTTGGTCATGGCCGACACTTGCTGAATTACCTCGAGATGATCTTTACTCTCATGATGATGGTCAGGAATAAACGCACAGCACTCTTCTTTGATTAAAGCGCAAGTTCCGCCTCTCGCCGCTAGGGTGAAGTCAAGAGCCATTCGGTTTTGGAGCACTACAGTTCTCATGGCATTCAGTTCATCAGTTATCAGTTCAAGAGCAGAAAAAGTCGCATTACTCATTATTTCAAGAAGTTTGGACAGTTTTCGCAGCTCCCATATTGATTTAACTCCGCCATACATGGGTGATATACCTGCCCAGGATATAACAGCATCACTCAAGTCCATGTGCACAAGCTTGGTTCCCACATTACGATGGTCTTTCCACCCTGCTTCGATTCATCCCACTGGATTCTCAGGTTTCTTAACAGTCTTTTTGGTTACGTCTCGAGTATTTTGAATACTCCCCTGAGGCAAAGCTGCAGTGTGTCAGATGGCCGGAACCAGGTATCCCAAAAAACAACTGCCAGACCAATTCTCAGGTAACCATTTATATGCCTTTTTACCACATACAAAATAACAGTCTTCTACCTTAGTTATTACTTTGTTACGAAATGACTGCCCTACATGAAACATTTTCCTATCTATTACTGATAGCTGTTTGAAAAGTACAGGATTTTGTTGTACCTGATCAAGAGTCTTATGCATAGATTTCAAAAATGAGTCATAATCTGCACTACAAGAGCCACTCAAATCATTTGGTTTTCTATAACATTTATACTGTACTGTAACGTTACATTTACTCCATCCAACTTGGATGGTATCATTTTTATAGAGACATACAATTCCTTTTTGTGTCACAGGCAAATACAGTGCTACCTTATCTTGTGCTTTAATAGCAACTGTGTCAAAAAACAGATTTTCCCAAGTCTCATTGACCCCTAGGGGGATAGCAGTCATTAATAAACCCCCGTATGCTGTTGGTATGGCCGTACAGACCCAGCAGTTCGAAACATTAAAAGTCTCTGCGTACACATGTGTAATTGCCTGATAAGTGTTAAAGTTTGGATGCCAGTCTATGTTTAGTTCATTACGTCTAATCAGTTCAACCTTTGTGGCAGGAAAAAGGAATGGCCACAACAAAAAGAACAGTGTGATTAATATTGCAATAAAAACAATCATACAAGTTTTCTGAGGTTGCTCAATGTCTCTGCTCACTCTGTACCTGGCCATTTTGTTCTTGTTGTGCAACAGTAACAAAGTTTTTGTCCAGTTCAAAGTTTTTAACCAGTTTACAGTGCGTCAAATTAATCCAGGAAGCTCGCTCTGCGATCTTGATTGCAGTGGGTGTTGACAGTAGTACTTGGTACGGACCTTCCCACTTCGGAGAACTCCAATTTTTCCGCTTCACAATCTTCACCCAGATCTAGGTGCCTGGGGCTACTGGTGCTTCCGATTTCAGTTGCTCTTTATCTGAAACAGAATTCAACTGCAAAAGTTTGTTATTCAAAAATCGCCTCATATATCCTGCAAGTGAACTGTCAGCCTCCTGCTGTGTAGACATGAGAGGTTTCCACTGAGGTGTATAATATGCCCTCCCAAACAAAATTTCAAAAGGAGTTAATCCCTTTACATTTGGCACAGTTCTCATACTCAACAGTGCTAAAGGCAAACAGTACACCCAGTTTTTCTGTGTCTCTTCTATCAACTTCCTAAGTTTGTTCTTCAATACCCCATTATGTCTCTCTACTAGCCCTGCAGATTGGGGGTGATACACGCAGTGGTGCTTTAACGATATCCCAAAATGACGACTGAGTTGCTGGATCATTTGGTTCACGAAATGTGTCCCGTTATCACTATAAATCTTTTCCGGTATGCCAAATCTGGGTATAATTTCTTTAACAAGGACCTTTGCAACAGTAGCTGCATCTGGATTTTTAGTCGGAAATGCTTCTACCCATTTAGAAAACATGTCTATAATAACAAGGCAATACTTCTTATTTTCGCATTTATTTAATTCTATGAAGTCCATACAAATAGTATGGAATGGATATGGTGGTGTAGGAAAATTCCCTTGCTTAGGCTTCAACACCCCTTGTGCATGATGCTTGTTACAAACATGGCATGCTGCACAAAAATATTTTGTATAATTCGTAAATCCATAGGTTGTAAACACTCAATTCACTAACTGTACCATCCCCCCTGTTGAGACATGGCTCTGCCCATGGCTCAACAATGCTGCATATCTAAACAAATTAAATGGCAAAATCGGTTTCTTTTCCTTGGAGATGTACAGTCCCTTTTTGAGGATTGCTCCTCGTTTTATCCACTTTTGTTTCTCAATATTTGTAGTAAGTGTCTGCATTGTTTTTAACATTTCTAAATCTAAAGTCTCTGAGGGTTGTAATTCCTCACTCAAAAGAAAAGTTTCTGTGGCTGAGGCTGCCTGCTTCACAGCTGTATCAGCCCGTGCATTACCTTTTGAAATCCTATCCTGTTGTTTCGTATGAGCTACGCATTTACAAATAGCTACTTTTTTAGGTAACTGAATTGAATCTAACAAGTCTAAAATAAGTTGCGCATGATTGATCGGTTTACCAGTAGATGTTATCATTCCTCTATTTTTCCACTGTTACGCAAAAACATGTACAGTAGAAAAAGCATACTGACTGTCAGTATAAATGTTCACTTTCCTACCTTTTGCTAAGGTACATGCCCTTGTTAAGGCAATCAATTCTGCTGCTTGTGCAGATAAGTTGTGTGGCAAAGATTTTGCTTCTAAAATTTCAGTATCAGAGATGACTGCATACCCCACTAGGCTCTGTCCTGTAGGACCCCTCCTGCATGAGCCGTTCACGTAGTATGTCACCTCGGCATCATCCAGGGGAACATCCGTAAGGTCTTGTCTAGGTAATGTCTTTTGCTCAATCTCCTGCAGGCAGCAGTGTGGTTTGCCATCTGCAGAGGTTGGAAGCAAAGTTAACGGATTCAAAGTTGTGCATTGTTCAATTGTCATATGAGGTTGGCTCAACAGTATGGTCATACAGGAAAGATGCCCAGCTGGAGATAGATATGCTACTTTTTCTTGCAGTAAAATAATTGCGACTGCATGAGGCACTCTCAATGTGAGAGGGTGGAATAACACTACTGAGGCTGAAGCCTGCACTGCCATTGCAGCTGCTACTAGTGCTTGTACACAGTGGGGTAAGGATCGCGCCACTGGGTCTAACTGTGATGAATAGTAAGCTATGGGGCGTTGTTTGTCCCCATGTTGCTGTGTCAATACTGATGTCATATAACCTTGCTTACAATCTACAGTTTGGATAAACTGCTTGTTATAGTTCGGTAATCCTAAAACTAAGGATGATGCTATCAATTGTTTCAGCTTACAGAAAGCTGCTTCTGCTTCAGGTGTCCATTGTAATAAATCTTGTGCTGCCATCAGCTTCTTAAATATTAAATCGGCCAGTGGAGCAGATTCCAAAGCATAGTTCGGTATCCAACTCCGACAAAAATTAGTAGTTCCCAGGAAGGACATCATTTCCTTCTTGTTAGTTGGTCTAGGTGCTTGTAAAATTGCTGTTTTTCTGTCTTCATCTAATATTCTACCTTCTTTGGATATTACATATCCCAAGTACTTAACTTGTTTTCTCCAAAGCTGTAATTTGTCTTTGTTTACTTTGCGACCTTGAGTAGCTAAAAATTGTAATAAAGCTATCGTGTCTTCCTTGCATTCTTGCTGGGTGGGGGCTGCCAGCAGAATGTCGTCTACATAAAGTAGAATCTGACTACCTTTCGGTGGAATAAATCCCGCCAGGTTGCTTGCCATTTCCTGTGCAAATATTGTTGGACTTTCACAATATCCCTGTGGTAATCTTGTATACGTGTACCGCTTTCCCTGAAATGTAAATGCAAACCAATATTGGCTGTCAGGGTGTATCAGTAT
Organism: Protopterus annectens; assembly: GCF_019279795.1. Taxonomy (NCBI): domain Eukaryota; kingdom Metazoa; phylum Chordata; order Ceratodontiformes; family Protopteridae; genus Protopterus; species Protopterus annectens. The sequence continues at coordinate 6,869,084 of NC_056746.1, forward strand.
AGAAAAAAATGCATTACTAATGTCTACCACTGAAAAATATTTTTGCTCTGCTTTTAAATCATTCAGTAAAGTGTGTGGATCTGGCACCGTCGGTGCCATGGGTATAACTGCATTATTTACAGCTTGTAAGTCTTGGACCATACGCCATTCCCCATTCGCTTTCCTGACAGGAAATAGAGGTGTGTTACATGGTGAATCAGGAGATTCTATTAAGACTCCTTCCTTAAGTAAGGCTGCTATGATAGGCTTGATTCCTACCTCTGCATCCTTTCTCAAGGGATACTGTCTTTTCTGGGGTCTAAATGCTGACTTTGGCGTTATGGTAACTGGTCCTGCTGTTCGTATAAGTCCTACATCTGATTTCCCTGCTGACCAGAGAATGTCTGGTATGTCTTGCAAGGCTTTTTCTTCTTCTTCCAATAAGAGTAATATTCAGCTATTCTCACTAGCCTGTGAGTGTACAGCTGGGTGTGTCTGTGTAATCCAATTCAATTTCTGTTTCTGTACTCCTTGTTCGGAGAGCTCTAATTCTGTCTGCTTTTCCCACCTTGTGACTTTTTCACCTAAGTCTTCCCATTTTAAAGTTTTGTTCTTAGTTAAGCTAATATGTGGCAGTCGATTAGATTTGTAAAGTGCTAAAAATTCCTGGGGCAATCAACAGCTTGTTACACTGTTCCCTTCTGCATCCCAGTACAAGTTTCGCAATACCAGCCTATTTGCTTGGTTCTGAAACAATTCTTGTTCATAATCTTTATCAGGTCCTGGTCTATTACAGTAATATAGAGTACAATGCAACAAATGCTCTTTGTCAATGTCGAGGGAGGGGAACTTGCTGATGGCTACGTTCATCAGTTCTTCGGTTACTGCCCCTGGACCGGTCGTAACCAAGTCCTGGCTGTACCAATAATACATTTCACCCTCCGGTCGCACTACAAAAGTGTCCATTTGTCGCTGTGCTTCCATACCCTGCATGGTTGGGACTACGGCTATGCCAAATATCTGCATCAAGTCTCTACCCAAAAGATTCACTGGGCATTTTGCAGAAACTACAATTTTACTTTTCTGGGTCATCCCTGAAACAGGGTCTGTTATTGTTATGTCATGGGAGAGTGGCTCCCGGTACAGCTGTCCATTGGTTGCTTTCACTAGTATATAATCTGGTGATTCTATATCTTCTGGTAACTTGGAAGGGTGTATCAGGGTCTGTGAAGCCCCTGAGTCGCACAAAAATTTGACTTCCCTCCCCTCTACCAGAAGCGTCACTTCCGGTTTCGTGTCTGCTAAGTAAAGCTCTAAGCTCAAGAGAGCTAGGTCTAACATTTCATTTTCTTCTATTTCTGTGAATTCATATACATCCTCTACTCCTTGTGTCACATCCTCTACTCCTGCTATCATATTTGTACTTACTTTTTCTTGCTTACTCTCTTCCAATGATTCCTGACTATCATATAGTCATTCCTCATCCTCCTTATCTTCTGTAGTCGCCTTCTTGTTCAACCTACAATCCCTTGCCAGATGTCCTTTTTTCCCGCACTTAAAACACTCACCCTTTTTCTTTCTTTCTTCGAAATCTTCTGATCGTTTCTCAGATTGTTTATTTCCCTGGGTATTTTTCTTACCCTTTTTCCCAGTTTGTACTACAAATACTTCTGACCCATCTTCTGCCGAAAATACTTGAGTTTTCTTTTTCTTTTTACTATTAAAATGTCTTTCTGCATGTCTAGCATATTCAAGTAATGGCTGTAGTCTACTTGTTCGATGATCTACCATATGCTTTGTGATAAAGCTACTAATGGGAGTTATGCTACCCTTCAAGAATGCATTCTTTAACTGTTGTTCATATGAGGAATCATGTGTCTGGTTTTCTGGTATCTGCATTCCGCAGTGATTATTAAAACATTCTAACAGTCTAGCATAATATCTATCAACTGTTTCACCTTCCTGTTGAATGCATTGATTAATGCAAGTCCAATCAGCCCTAGGCTTCCACTTTTCAGAGATTCGGTCTGTCAGACCTTTCACTCTGCCATCCAGTTCTGCATTAGTATGTGGGAGTGGTCTAAGTTGTGCATCACGAGGATTCCAGCCACTAATCATGTGCCAATCTGGACCCACAATTTGTCTAACTACTTTTTCTACTTCCTGTCCATTTAAATGGTAACTTAATCTCATACCCTGTAAATCTTCTAAAAATTTTCTAAAATTCACTTTTGGGTGGGGAATACCTTCCATGGCTTTCCGGACATCTTCCGGTGTCCACGGTCTATAAACTAAAAGAGTCAGATCTTGTCCTGTCTGTCCTGCCTGAGGATTCGGTACTTCTATGAGCGGACATATCTCTTCTTCACTCATAGCCTGTGATGCTCTATTTAATTCATTTAATTCAATCTCCCTCCTCAAGCCACGTGTTCGAGACCTAGTCTCGATAGGATCCCTGACAAACGGCTGTGCTTTTGCAGGGACAGCTGGGTATAGCGGAGGTGGATCAGCTCGTCCACTCGCTTCATATTCTGGTAATGGAAGTGGAGGGGGCGAAGGAGGGGCTGTTACTATTACTAAGTTATTGTCTTCTTTGTCTAAGAACATTGTCTTTGAGTTTTTAACTCTCTGCTCCCTACGGTTTGCTTCCTCAAGCCACCTATGCGCCTGAGGGACTCCTAATTGTCTTTGCTTTTTTAATTGCCCTTTCGCATCTATTTTCAACTGTTTCACAAGTTTCATAAGTGCAAGTTTATCTAAATTACCCTCGAATTTATACTTATCGACCCATTTGGTATAATATTTAACATTATCGGCACGCTGTAGTTGCATATACTTTGCGTCTTCAGTTAGGGGTGTGTCCCAGGAACTTTTTGTGCACTGGTTTCCCAATGGTGTCTTAGCTAAGCTGTAATTTGTTACGTAATCCTTTTTATCATGTGGTACCACAAATCTACACCTTTTTACAGTTTATCTAGAATAACTGTCTACCTATTCCGTTTCCCTGATCTATGACAAAAAAAACAGTAACTCCTTTTTCTGTCCCTGATCTGCATACGCAAATCTATCTGACAAAAAACAGTTCTGTACCTAGTTCCTGATCTTAAAACAGAAATAAGGTAATTCCTCCTTACCTGACCCTCCGTGAGTTGATCCACCGGATCGTTGACTCGTCCTCCAATCCCAGATCAGAAACAGTGGCTGGCCTCTTTCGAACGACAATTCAGTCGGAGGTCTTTCAAAACAGAAGAGCCGATTTGGCCTCTTCTCCGTACGGATGCATGCCACCGGGCCCAATTCTGACCTAGGCCTAGAGCGAGAGATACGTTTCCGGTCCGAAGGACCAATCTGTCAAAGGAAAAATATACTTTAAAAATGATCAAAACACGGTAGGTTCAGGTTAAGGCACTTTAATCTTGCAGCAAGGAGACAAAAACGTGCTAATACAGAGTTTGTCTAACCAGAAACAGGAAATACATTCATTTTTATAGGTTATCAAATTAATCCTGTCCTACCATGCTGACGTAACAGATTACCACCTTTTCATCATCATCTGCTGACCATCTTTCCCATGAATTTCTGCTGATTTAAACAATTTTTATGTGAAACTTCCTGAGGAAAACAACATGGCCTTGGTTACTTTCAGTTAGATACTTGTTATGTTACATTCGAGATACTACGGCTAAATCAAACACAATGCTAGCAGTTCATTTCTCTAATACTCCTTTGTCTACTTTATCTCTAAATTACTGCAGCTGCTGAGGTTCCCATCCTCTGGACAAGGCTGTTTGTCTAGAATCATTACATTTATAACATAAGCTATTGTTCATTCATATGCTTCTGACCTAGCAGATTAGTCACCTGCTTCTCAAGTACATTTCCACAAGGCATAAACAAGAATATTGCTGTGCTAGCAGTTACTAGGTCAGAGGGCAATTTGCAAGTTTCAGAAAGCATGCTGCAGTTTTCAAAAGCATCTTTTTCAGTCTCATATGAAACTCAATTTGTATAAATCACAGTGCATGAAAAATAGAATGAAAAGCATATTAAAAACACTTGATTATTAATTTGGCATTAAGCATACACACATTAATACATATTTTTCTAACAAATCCAAAGAAGGTAAATGCTAAATTAAAATCCTAATCTGGAAGTTGATTAATTTAAAATTCTTGGTTTGGCATTAGCATAAATATCTTTCTTGTAAATTTTGATAGAGACCCAAAATGCAGCATTCCTTAAAACCAGCTCATGTGTCACTAACTGGCCACCTTTAAATGGTGTGCTTATTGCACAAATTACATTTTGAACATTAAAATAATCTCTTGACTAAACTGTTTATTTCAGATTTGATTATATTTTTGCAGCATAGCTGATATAATAAGCTAAAAGGGTTTACTATTAGAATTTCGAAGCAAACTCCGTCGACTGTACTGTTGTCGAACACGGAAGTTCGAAAACGGTAATATCGAAGACCAAAAACCAACCTAGGAACGGGTTTTAACATGGGTTGAGATAGGGGAGAGGTTTGTAGTTCGTTATAACACTGATATAACACTGAACACCTATCTCGACCCATGTTAAAACTGTTCCTAGGTTGGTTTTTGGTCTTCGATATTACAGTTTTCGAACTTCCGTGTTCGACAACAGTACAGTCGACGGAATTCAATTCCAAATTCTAATAGTAAACCGCTAAAAGTATATGGAAGATGTTTTATGGTGGGGAGTGTCTCCCCATTTCCTAATGGAACTTCTCATTTTAACTCCATCAAGGTGGGTCTAGAGTATCAGAATCTGAAATGCAAATGTTTTCCTATTATATTATATAATTAATTTAATTTCTTGGGATTGAAAATGGAATTCTCACACTAATACATTATTTGCTTCAAATGCGTTTAGCAATTTGGTTGTACTGTATGCATTTTTTTCTGCTATCAGTTGTGGTTTTTGTTGAATTGCTGTATTTTGAGAATTTTCTATAAATGCTAATGAATATGGAAGATAAGATCCAACAGGTCACCTAGTTCAAACATCAGCTGTAATTGCTGATATATTTTGCTAATTTATCATTTAATAAAGTACAGATTCTAAGCTCTGTTTTATGTACTCTTTTCTTTCTTTTTGTTACTATTTTTTCATGCTGTTTATGAAACAATATTGTTCATTTTACTCTGTATTTTTATGTTCACACTTTTAGGTTCATAGGTAGACACTAGGCTAACTACAACAAGGACCTTTTTAAGCCTAGCCATGCATCCATGTATCCAAGAAGTTTGGCGTCCTAGAGGATATTTATTTAATATACTGGAATATTACTTTAAAACTCAGTAAAATTAGTAAATATTCTATCAGTTATGTGCTTATGTTCATTAAAGCATTTAATACCAGCTTTAAAGAGCTGGTAAATCTAGTCCATTTATTTGCAGTAATGTACATGTGAATATCTCTTTCACAAGCCTTTAAAAACAAATTAACACACAGGCATTGATATGGAGCAAAGCCTAAATATGTCTGATAGTACTGTATTTGTATTCCACATTACTATTACTTTTATTTATTTTACATATTATTTTATCAAAGGCAACTAAAAGATTAATGTTCATGGCATACAGATATATATCAATACATAAAATTTATTACATCAGCTGCAGTATCAGGCATAGCGTTCAACTTGGATTTATTATATGAAAAGTATGTGATAAATTAATAACATTAGACACCATACCTAGTAATTGGTAAAGTTTCTATAAGCACTGTTATAACGCAAGCTACTGTTTGTTACATATACGTGCATAATAACTTCTCATTCAGCCTCCTGTGCCTCTTCTTAAAGGTTCATAGGCTCATAGGTAAGTAATAGACTAGCTGCCCTTGTGGGCCATTTTAAACCTAGCCAGTTTCCCTTTTTGTGCTCAAATTAACCCATCCCATTGGGTTAGAGATTGGCCTTACCTATACCATGGTTAATAATTATATATTATCCCTAATGAGAATAACTGGGATCATATGATAGATAATTTGAGGGGACCCATGCATGGGTAGAGCATTTAGGAACTGCCTCTGTCCATAACTAGTACAGGGGGCAGTCTTGGGTATATCTTCCTGTTTCCAATCCATAGATCCAAGTTATGCTTGAAAATAGTCAAGAATTAACTTTTTTTATGTGGATGGGGAGCCTGATCCAGAGCAATGGTACTGTCTGCAGGATATACCTGTCTGTTCTGTTGATGTTGCAGAAGAGATTTAAATCCCTCAACCACATATTCCTAATGCCATTTGACTTGCTGATGTGCAGTAAATCCATCAGTATTGGGTTAGAGAATACTTTGTATGCCAGGCACACGTCACCTCTTAGCAGTCTGTAGGATACCTAAGTAAAAAAACAGGGCTTTGAATCAATCCTTTTAGGACATTTTTTCTCCAAAGCAGCAAAACAACAAATAGTGTAAAATAATAAAAAGTCACAAAATCTGCTTATAACCAGCACTGCTTTAATAAGAAAAGTAAAACACCTCAAGTAAGCGCTTTCAGCTCACTGCATTCAAAATAGAGACTTCTTCAGACTGAGGTTAAACTAATGCAATGTTACATTTAAAATGCCAAGTATGTCATATGATAAAAAATACATCACATGATTTCTAAAAAACATACTTAAAAAACTTAATACTTTTTTTGCAACCTTTCCTAATGTTTTCGCCCTTTTCTCTTTAGGTACATCACAAAATCTTCCCTATTATTTAAGCGGGTCTATATTAGATAAATAAAAGTTTATCTTACTGAATGCTGACATTATCGAACTCAAAACTGTAATTGTGGGGGGCTGCGCCCCCCCTACACCTCCTGCTAAATATATATTCCAACTCCGAGATCGCACTACAGTGAGGAAAGGGCAAATATTCCCATCTTCACTGTACTGCGATCTCACAATTCTGGTTTCGGGTTCCGGGATTTTCGCTCATGTTAGCTTTTGGTAAGATAAACTTTTGTTTATCTAATATAGACCCATTTAAGCCAGGTGGAAAGCAGGTGTTTGTACCTATTTAGCTCTGGGGTGCAGAGTAGTGTAGATTCTACATTAATCAAAAATGTTATTGTTAGAGATTGGGGATTATTTGGAGCTAACCCTGAAATAATAAGTAGAATAGGGGACAAATCTATATTTACCCAAATGAAAGCTAAGAGTTATAATACCACAATCCAATCCAACACGCTCAAATAGTAAGGATGAAGAATTTTATTTTATTAAGCTACAATCCAAAGCTTTTCGTTAGCGTGTTGCACTAACTTCTTCAGATAAATACAATAAAAACATTCGCGCCATTGCAACGGATCATTAAATACCTACAACAGTTAAACACGCCCCTTGACTGTTAGTGGAAAAATTAAAGGTACCGTTCTTTGAAAATGCTATTGTCTGAAATGTAATATGCAAGTCATCAAATATCAAATATAAAAATATAAAAATATAAAAATATAGACTTGAATGAATCAGACATGTGGACACTGAAGGCTAGAACATATACAATGTGTTGAATTGGTCACAATAAAAACAATTCACTTGATATTAACTAAAAATAAAATATATGTATATGTATGTGGTACAAAAAATATAATTGTACCAAATTCCTACCCTCCAAAGAAAGCGTGCAAGGATAGTGACTATACTAGTAAAAATAGTAAAAACTAATACAAAGCACAACTGCTCCAAGATACTAAATCTGGACATCAAAAGCTCACATTGTGCATACTTGCAATGTGGAAAAGGTAAAATAAAATAAAAGAAATATTTCAACTATCTGTAAAAAATCGACATCTTGTTACATAACCAATAAGTATAACTAAAAGCTGTATCAACTGACTAACATTGAAATACTATAATGAATTCAATATAGATATGAAATTCTATATATAATAATAATCTATCTATATCATGTATATTTATATATATTAAATAATATATTAATATATATATATTTATATATCAATCTATTAAAATTCACATTAAATAAAGGGAACCTATAATTAAAGCATTCATTACATTAAAACAGTAATTTGCATTATAGGAATCTTAAACTAATATATAATGGAGTTAAAAACAAATTTCATTAAATAACATTATGAATAATGGTAATTAATAACAATAGTCAGGGACATAAAATGCCTCAACAGTAAACTCTGGAGAGACACCTAATATCAATACAACTCGTCACCTCGCTAAACTTTTAAGTTTAAGAAAACAGCTAATAGATAACAAGCTGTTAAGACCAGGGGGGTGGTAAGCATCCAGTCTCAACTGCCACATAAGTTCTCTACATTCCAGTCTGAGTGACTCTGGTCCCCCTGCGCTGTCAGCAAGCAGTTGATCTATAACTAGGAATGTAAACTCATGACCTGGATTGTCATGAACATGTGTGGCCAAGGCATTATCCATTTTCTTTCTCTTGATAGCATACAAATGCTCATACATTTTGTCCTGTAGTTTCCTATCGGTCTTGCCAATGTAGAAACCAGGACATAACGAACAATGAGCAAGGTAAACAACTTGGGCACTGGTACAGGTAAACCTTCCCCTAATGAGGAACTTCCTGTTTCTGATTGAAAAAGCTGTGCCCGCCTTGACAAATTTACAATACCTACACATGTTACATTTATACATCCCAGATCGTGGAGTGGCAAAAGTATGCCTAGTTTCCAAAATGTCTTTTTTCCACTAAGAGTCAAGGGGCGTGTTTAACTGTTGTAGGTATTTAATGATCAGTTGCAATGGCGCAAATGTTTTTATTTTATTTATCTGGAGAAGCTAGTGCAACGCACTAACGAAAAGCTTTGGATTGTAGCTTAATAAAATAGAATTCTTCATCCTTACTATTTGAGCGTGTTGGATTAGATTGTGTTGTTGCCCAGGCTTCGGGAGTTAGCGGTGGTTAGTTCTAGTTTGTTTCTTGTTGTTGAAAGGTTTTTAAGAGTTATAATAGTTTTTTCAAGTTAAATTGAATAAGCCAAAAAAAGTATTGCAAAGAAAAGGGATGATCAAATGTTTGAATTGCAATATGTGCAATTATTTATATACCGCATCTGATGAATTGACATTGAGGAATAGTAGAGTTAGTGTACCGAGTTTATTTACCTGCATATCAAAAATGTAATTTATTTAGCTATCTGTTTAGAATGCAAATCATTCTATGTAGGAAGAACAACACAAGAGCTAAATAGAAGAATATATGAATAGAAATATGCAGTACAAACAGGGGATGAAAGAAATGCATTAAACAAACATTATAAGTCAAACAGGTGCAAAATGGAGTTCAAATTTATGGTTTTTGAAATATTACAAAATATTAATAACTTGTTAAACCCAGATGAAGAAGAGCTTGGGTGATTAGAGTATTATTGGCAGGTAAGATTAAATGCCTGCTTTCCACCTGGCTTAAAAAATAAGGAATATTTTGTGATGTACCTAAAGAGAAAAGGGCCAAAACATTAGGAAAGGTTGTAAAAAAGTATTATGTTTTTTTTTAGAAATCATGTGATGTATTTTTTATCATGTGATGTACTTGGCATTTTAAATGAGAAATTGCATTAGTTTAACCTCAGTCTGAAGAAGTCTCTATTTTGAATGCAGTGAGATGAAAGTGTTTACTTGAGGTGTTTTACTTTTCTTATTAAAACAGTGCTGATTATAAGCAGATTTTGTGGCTTTTTATCATTTAGGACATATTGTTTAGGCCTTGTATCCTTTATTGCATGTGTCTGGACAGATGCATGCCACGTGGACATTATTTTTATTGATTTAACATTTGTTTACCAGGAAAGTCCAACTTGGAATGAAGCCAATTTTCAGCAGGGGCCCGGTGAGAAAATCTCCAGATGCATGCCTTTGTAACGTGGGAGGGAATCGAAGTACCCGGAGAAAACTCACACAAACACAAGGAGGACATGCAGACTCTGCACAGAAGGCACTAGAGCCGAGACTCGAATCAGGGAACCTCTTGCTGTGAGGTAACAATGCTGCTGCTGCACCACTGCACTGTAATGATTGCTCTAATGAGGGCTGAGTAAAGGGGGGCAATTACATCCCTAGATTTAGACACAATCTCTTTGCTTATAAGCTGTACGATATAGAAGGATTTTCTTACAACAATGGTAGTTCTCTGGGGTAGATGACTTCCCAAAAGATACAATAATGCATTTTTTGGCATTTCGTTTCAGTCCATGATTTTTGTACCAGTTATTTATTTGGGACAAACCTTCCTGCTGGATGACATTTGGGGATTCAATGACTGCACATAGCTTGCAGTTATCTGCAAAATAGGTCAGCCAGAGCCCTTTGGTATTGGCTTTTACTTTAGAAAAAATGTCTTAGACATCCTATATTATTATGTCAGAAACTGTAAGGCCTCTCTGATCTTTATAATGTTTTAGACAATTCCACCAGACTTTAGCATAATTAAGTACCTGCTACCGTCCTGAACAGATGAATGCTCATTCTGAACTACATTTGCTTTTCCTGTTTAACATCAATCCTAACCCAGTTGTTATTCACATTTTCCCATGTTGCTATAAATACAAGATTCACATTCTCTAACAAATTCAGAGCTGTTTTGCTGTATGACATGAATTCTTTTCCACTGAAAAATGTGACCTTCTGTATAATCCTATTTTCCCTTAAACTTCCTAAGTCTTTCATTCTCTTGTCTTCCTTATAGGTTCATAGGTTCATAGGTTCATACTAGGCTATCTGCCCTAGGGCATTTATAAGCCTAGCCAGAATGTGTTTGGCTTTCGCCACCCATTTTAAATTAATTTTGCTATGCCCTTTTTCGAGGTTAGTATACTGTGCCTCTGTCTAACAGTGACACAGAAGTGATACCCGGGTTAAACCTACGATCTCCCATCCACTCATCAAGATTCCTCTTGAAGAGAGTCAATGAGGGACTCTGCCTAACCTAGACTGGGATTTTACTCCAGAGTGAAGGGAGCCTCTGGGTTATGAATCTGTCCCTCCAGCATGTCCTATTTATTTCAGTGGTGAGGTTCAAGTCTCTCGAGCGTGTAGTTCGATGGGATTTGGATTTTCTGAGGTGCAGCATGTCCATTAATTCCAGGTTGGACATGGCTTTATACGTCAGGCACAGATCGCCTCTGAACAGGCGGTATGCCACTGAGTAGAGCTGGAGTTTCTTTAACTGGGCAGCATATGGCATCTGTTTGAGCCCTTTGATCCTCTTGGTGAGGTACTTTTGGGGTCTTTCCAGTTGCTGCAGGTGTCTGGTAAGGTACATCCCAAAAGGGGCATTGTACTCAATTATGGGCCTGATGAGGGATGAGTAAAGAGGCACGATGACCTCCCCTGATCTAGATGTGAATCCCTTCATGATTAGGTGGGCTATATAAAATGTTTTTCTAACCACTTTGGCCACGTGGTTGTCAAATGAGAGATTGCTATCAACTTGGGTCCCCAGGTCCCTAATTACTTCTTCCATACTTAATGGATTACCACCTATGTGGTAATTTGTGGGCACTTTGTTTTTGCCAAAGGGGATGACTATACACTTTTTGGTGTTTAGCTTGAGGCCATGGCTCTGGCACCAGCTGTCTGTTTCTTTTTAGTTTTGTCAAGTAAAAACATTTAAAAGCAGAAAATAATGAAAATTCATTGGCCTATTTTCTGCCATTTCTTTTTTCATTTCTAATTTTGATTTTGCTTTAAGTGATTTTCTAATGTTGTATAAACTTACATTTGTACCATGGCATGTGGCCCAGAAACTACCAAACAATACATCTGACCATTAGGGAACTTTTTTTGTCTCCAGTTTTGGTGAGAAAAACACTTTTTAAAATTCCCTTTTTCATACACTGACATCACTTTGAAAAAAAGTAAACTTTAACCTTAGTGTTGTCAGTGCAGTAAAAATGTGCAATGCGTCCATAGACTTTAATGGGGGCACCACAGTGCATGCACAAATGTGTCCCATTAAAGCGCATGGAAGCAACACACATTACTCCAAGGATAATGTCACTGTAGGGAACACTAAATTTGTTTGGGGAGTGGTTTAATAAAAAGTCTAAGAAGCTTTTTTTCAAAAATGACCCAAATAAATAAGCCAATAAAATTTAAAAAAAAAAATGCATCGTGGCACATGACTCATCAAATGTCTCAATGTATTTGCTAACCTCAGGAAAATTACTTTGTATAAAGTACATATATTCCATAGTTATCTTTAAATTAATGAATGACATGTCACAATGGAATTCTTTATCCAGTTGCTACAGTGTTGCTTTATGGTAATATATATATATATATATATATATATATCATGGTATTTTTTCACCAGCTGAGATGCACTTACAGTTATTTTTTGACAATAAATCTTTCAAAACTCAGTAACATCTCACTCCATAGAGAGCTTCCTGCATTCTTCAGACTGTTATGCATAAACAAAATACTCTGTTGTATGTCAAATAACATTCAAATTAATCATTTGCACTTGCATTGTCATGCTATCCACTTTTACACTGGAGTTAGTCATATTTGCTTTAAAAGTACAAAAAATGATTTTTGACAATTTTATTTACAGATCAAATAGGGGGA